>NW_013673155.1:23418-37130 GCF_000517525.1 Limulus polyphemus | reverse complement strand
TAAAAAACTTCATGAGAACATAATACTTCACACTATGGCACCACAGGAAAGTGTAAAATCTTCAAGAGATCATAATACCTCAAACTATGGCACCACAGGAAAGTGTAAAAAACTTCATGAGAACATAATACTTCACACTATGGCACCACAGGAAAGTGTAAACTCTTCAAGAGATCATAATACCTCAAACTATGGCACCACAGGAAAGTGTAAAAAACTTCATGAGAACATAATACTTCAAACTATGGCACCACTGGAATGTGTAAAAAAAATCAAGAAAACATAATACTTTAAACTATGGCACCACAGGAAAGTGTAAGAAACTTCAAGAGAACATAATACTTCAAACTATGGCACCACAGGAAAGTGTAAAAAACTTCATGAGAACATAATACTTCAAACTATGGCACCACTGGAAAGTGTAAAAAAAATCAAGAGAACATAATACTTTAAACTATGGCACCACAGGAAAGTGTAAGAAACTTCCCTCCCTTAAATCACTCTGAGAATATATAGATACAGCGAAAATAAATCGCTAAAGTTCTTTACTGAGAGTGTACGGCTATGTTGCACATACCAGTCTCCCTTAAATCACTCTGGGAATATATATAGCTACAGCGAACTGTGTTGAAGTTTGGGTGGCGTATAATTGTGGATTTTCTTATTAGAATAATATCGAAATCGGTTACTTTTTTTTTTTAAATACTTTATACGAAAAATTTATCGAGAACCGTCCACGTTTACAACAAAAATGACTCGGTTAGAAGCCTCTTCAAATAATATTTCTTAGATCCTACCAAGAAGTAAGTAGTTTTGTATGTTTATGCTTACTTAGTTTTGAGAAGTAACAAATGCCATTTCGTCACTTGGATTTAGGCCTAAAACTCGACTAAAAGAGAAGGTCGTGAACCCCCCCCCCCCCCCAATAGCCAAGTTGAGACAATGTGAAAAACGCAGCAGGTTATGCAAACAACAAATGAACTGTTGAGAAGTTCGTGAAACCCCCCCCAATAGCCAAGTTGAGGCAATGTGAAAAACGCAGCAGGTTATGCAAACAACAAATGAACTGTTGAGAAGATCGGGAAACGCAGTCGAATACAAAGCCTGATGTTAGCGGGTGAATCAACACATTCAGAAATTTCTTGAAATTCTTTGTTCTCGGCCTTTTTTTTTTCTTTTTTAAGTGAGACATTAGGAAACAAATTCACGAATTTCGAAGAAATTATGGAATTTGAAAACCTGTCGGGGAGCATGTAAAAATTATTCCTAAACTTGGAAAAAGTCGGGGAAACATCTCCAGCCGCCAACAAACCCCCATTACGGAACGTAAAAGCGCACGCGCATGCAAACCATACCGCTAAGATATATAAAGTCTCATGAAGTTTTTTTACATTTTCCTTTGGTGCCATAGTTTGAAGTATTATGTTCTCATGTTGCACATATCAGTTTCTTTACTGAGAGTGTACGGCTATCTTTAGCGATTTATTTTCGCGGATGACGCAAGATTCGCGCACCATTTTGATTTTTCCGTGTCTTGCCCTTGCAGCTGTTCGAAGTGTGCACTGGATTTAGAGAGGGTACAACCAATGCAACTGATTGGGGGGGGGGCACAATCCCCAAAAGATGAGGTCCTCAATTTTGAATCAACCTAGAATGGGGGCCTCATAGGGTCTAAATCCGGCCCGGACACGCTAATATCACGGCGCAATATTACAACAACGTCATTTCCAAACGTTCTTGCAGAGTTAATGAGATCCCTTCCAACCATTTATCGTAACAGAAGAAAAAAAAAAAAAGAACAGTTATTGAAACACAAATATGGCTTAGAAGAATCATCCAAAGGGTGGGAATTAGAAGTATCATCAATGTGGTGCTCTAATTATGCATCATCCCGTAGTTAAATATTGAAAACTCGGATCAATACTTCTGTAGAGACAGAGTAAGTTTAAATCACGATTTAACGGGCGTGCCCACGAAGTAAAATGTTGTAATAAATTATCGTACGATGTACCTAAAACTTATCATTTTCTTGGCAAATAAAAACAGCTTAAAATATTTGATTCATAGCAGCTAATTACATTACCAAACAAAATGGGTATAAGATTACATTTCAATTTAGGAGAGGAAGTAATAAACAGATGCTCCTATTGGTCAATCTCCTTTTGAAAACTTCACTTTAGAGATGTACGATTTTTTGTTTTTACTTCCACGAAATCATCTAGGGATGGACTCTAGTTACTATGTCTGGACCTAGACAAGTTATAATGAAGGAAGAATCTAGACATGATATGGCACTGACCACGGTTTCAGCTTGACATGTTCAGTTATTGAAATGTTTATGTCTAGATCTAGACAAGTTACAATGAAGGAAGAACTAGACATGATATGGCACTGACCACGGTTTCAGCTTGACATGTTCAGTTATTGAAATGTTTATGTCTAGACCTAGACAAGTTACAATGAAGGAAGAATCTAGACATGATATGGTACTGACCACGGTTTCAGCTTGACATGTTCAGTTACTTAAATGTTATGTCTAAACCTAGACAAGTTACAATGAAGGAAGAATCTAGACATGATATGGTACTGACCACGGTTTCAGCTTGACATGTTCAGTTACTTAAATGTTATGTCTAAACCTAGACAAGTTACAATGAAGGAAGAATCTAGACATGATATGGTACTGACCACGGTTTCAGCTTGACATGTTCAGTTACTGAAACGATAGCGAAAGAAGGGTGTAGAAATATATATAGCATTAGATTAGATATTTATTTTACGGGTAAAGGGGAGTTCGATTTAACAGTCGCTGTCATTTTTTCTTCTACTCTGCTATAGGATTCCCTCTGTCTAGCAAATGTATCATTACTGTTGTTATGCGATTGATTTTGAATCTGTTTGTGTGTTATTACACTTCTTGTATAATGAACAATGAATGGTAAAACAGTATTATATCCCTCTTAGAGAAGACACTAAGTACTCCATTAACACTGACTGCATTGTATTGTCTACCAGAAGTGTAGTCCATTAACACTGACTGCACTGTACTCAGTCTACCAGAAGTAGCACAAGAATGGCAGGATATTAATCGATATTAGGGACCGTCTACATATATACATGACAACAGCTGCCACTTAAGTTATAGCGTTTTACGTACATACACATCTCTTCTTAAAGTGTTCGTGAATTTCAAGATCGTGGCACTGCTAAAACTGTTCTGTAGAACATAAATAATAACACAATAAGTCCTTACATCTGAACACGCGGAATCTTCTTAGTAGACGTCTAGTTATCAAGTTTACATCATTGATATAGTAACAGAAAACTGTTCTGTAGAACATAAATAACAACACGATAAGTCCTTACATCTGAACACGAGGAATCTTCTTAGTAGACGTCTAGTTATCAAGTTTACATCATTGATATAGTAACAGAAAACTGTTCTGTAGAACATAAATAACAACACGATAAGTCCTTACATCTGAACACGAGGAATCTTCTTAGTAGAGTTTTGTTATCAAGTTTACATCATTGATATAGTAACAGAAAACTGTTTTAATACAAGTATCGTGAAACATTGTAGAATACCATAAAGCAGCGCATAATACTACTGTACAATGCTACACAACAGCGTACACTACTGCACAATGCTACACAACAGCGTACACTACTGTACAACGCTACACAACAGCGTGCACTACTGTACAACGCTACACAACAGCGTGCACTACTGTACAACGCTACACAACAGCGTGCACTACTGTACAACGCTACACAACAGCGTGCACTACTGTACAACGCTACACAACAGCGTACACTACTGTACAACGCTACACAACAGCGTACACTACTGTACAAGTTCCTGTGTTTCAGAATTATTAATAATAAGTCAGAAGTATCATAAACACAAGCAAGGTTCTGAAATTATTCTTGGTTGTGTAAAATATGTTCATGAAAATTTATAAACCTCACCCTAAATGGTGTAGTAGTGTACACTGTTGTATAGCATTGTACAGTAGTGTACGCTGTTGTGTAGCATTGTAAAGTAGTGTACGCTGTTGTGTAGCATTGTACAGTAGTGTACGCTGTTGTGTAGCATTGTACAGTAGTGTACGCTGTTGTGTAGCATTGTACAGTAGTGTACGCTGTTGTGTAGCATTGTACAGTAGTGTACGCTGTTGTGTAGCGTTGTACAGTAGTGTACGCTGTTGTGTAGCATTGTAAAGTAGTGTACGCTGTTGTGTAGAATTGTACAGTAGTGTACGCTGTTGTGTAGCAAACTGACAACTTAAGTTATGCACTCTAAAAGTAACTGAAGCTGCTTTAATATAAACAACATAGATATTTATATGTATATGTGTTTATATATTGTTAATAACCACCACATGTTGTCAATTTTCCGTTCGAAATATTAGTAAGTCTATATTCCCGCTTGATTCTTTAAAAAATATATGATGTTCTTCATTCTCTACATTATTACCTGCTTAACACAAGAAAACGTCCGTGAACAATATATCTCCAGGTGTAAACAATACTTTGGTAAAACAATTATATTTAACAGAGATGATAAGATTCGTGTTTTATATTTGTCATTATCATATCTTCGAATGTATTATTTTAAATCGTTTATATTAAAATAAAGATCATCCGTTTAGGTGTAAATATTTCGAAGATAACTTAAAAGTCCTTGTTTTACATTTTACATCAATCTGGCCCCCCAGTGGCACAGCGGCATGTCTGCGGACTTACAACGCTAGAAACCGGGTTTCGATACCCGTGATGGGCAGAGCACAGATAGCCCATGGTGTAGCTTTGTGCTTAACTTCAAAACAAACATACACCAATCTGTGCTCTCTTTCTTTTTTTTTCTAGTGTGTGCTTGTTTTTGTTGTGGTTTTTTTCAGACATGTAAAATCTCCATCACGGTTGAGGCCTGTCAGAAAGGTTAAACCATACCTCTTGAGGTTTCGTTTACATGTGGGTAAAATAAACTTAATATTTCTAAAGGTTCTTAAGATCTACGAAATATTTACGAACAAAAACTAAGCTAATAAGACATTGTTCTTTTACAAGAAGGAACGCTTCGAAATTAATCCACAAGGAAACATTTTCATCTTTGGAATGATACGATTCTTATAGAAAATGATAACACGTTATCTTAAGTTAGATATTGTGAAAAAACAACAAAAAAAACGAACCTTTATTTTAATTTTATAGGATGGACATTTCTTAGAAAACTAATTTTAAATACATTCGTATTTTCAAGGCTTGTATAAGGTACACTTCTTAACTCAAGCACATCTACTTATGTAGTCGCATTTCCTGACAGATAAAATGTTTGTTTGTAATCAAGCACAAAGCTACACAATGGGATATCTGTGCTCTGCCCATCACGGGTATCGAAACCCGATTTCTAGCGGTGTAAGTTCGCAGACATACCGCTGTGCCACTGGAGGGCTTTTTATATGGCGCCTCCCCCCCGGGTGGGATCGAACCCAGATACAAAGAAAACAATGACAAAACCTTGTCGAAACGTTGTACATTTGCTGTTATGTTAAACTTATATTAAAGTTGTTTTTTGTTC
This sequence comes from Limulus polyphemus, assembly GCF_000517525.1. Taxonomy (NCBI): domain Eukaryota; kingdom Metazoa; phylum Arthropoda; class Merostomata; order Xiphosura; family Limulidae; genus Limulus; species Limulus polyphemus. Next base: position 31,546 of record NW_013673155.1, on the reverse strand, counting down.
TCATAACTAAATACGGTGGTATACCGTTTCATGTGATGCAACATACAATATATATCCGTTATGACTAAAGATGGTTAACTGCACATTTAATTAATGCCAAAGTAATTCTTATTCGTTTCTTCCGTTCAGTCAATAATATGCAATGTCCGAAGGCCTACTATTGTTACGTTCAGTCAATTGCACGTTAGTGACTGAACGTAACAATAGTAGGCCTTCGGACATTGCACGTTATTTTAAGGAAGGCCTAGATTTAAAGTTTTTTATAAAACTGCCACGACCTACAGTTTCTTCCCCTCACACACACACACACACATACCACTCCCCAGGACAGCGAGTCTCTAAGAATAAGACTTTGATGTTTGTCAGTCTTTCATCAAATTTAAAACTTGCCATTTTTTTAATACGTGTAAATCTTCAACCAGTAAACAGTTTATGACGCATTGTGTTATAAATTCAATAGCGATTGCCCGTAATTGATATTATCTAGAAGTTTAACTTAAGGGGTGAATTCCAGCCGCTACTTATTGACGGTACTGAATAACATCATATAGATTCTTCAACCTCTGGTATACGTTTAATATAATGTCATATTATACTAACCTGATATTTACTAGGCAGTTACATAATAAAGCAGCTTGTTGGATGGGAGCAAAAGAGTGTAACTGTGCCTATTCAGATATACTCGCTCTGCTGATAAGCACTGCTATGTATATGGTGCTCTACAAATTTGCCCCTAAGTGAAAGTCAAGTCAGTTTGTATATGTGTTTCGTTAATAATGATAATAGGCTGGGAAAAACTCAGTCCATGCTGAACACAAGGGAGCAATGTTTTTTTTTCTCACTGCACGTGAATAGTTTATGACTTTATTACAAATGTGGCGGGTAAAGTAACTTGACTTTCTCCAGACAGGTTTTAATACCTAGATACACGCTCCAGCTGTGTACCGAAAGGCTTGTTTTTTTTAAAAAGACACAACAACTTTGCTAGGAAGCCTGAAATGCCTGTTTATTCTCTATTAGTTGGATGTTTGCGTGAAAAATACGCGGTTGAGGGTATTCCTTCTTAATAATTTGTCTTCTCAAGCCAGAGGCGAAGACACGTGCTTCGTTTGCCACCTCCAAGTTGTAAAACAGTGCCCTTTCAACTGTTGTCTTTTGAGGGCCTAGCAGCCGAGTTTGTTGGAAATCAAACCGAATAGGTCCTATCTGAAAACCTGCAGGCGCCTCTCATCTAGCAAGCTATAAGCACGTGCTTCCACCCAGAGCACGTGTTGGCGGCTATTGGTATATCTGGCCAAGGCAACGAACGGTCCTTTAAGTTTGTTAATGAAGTGTCTTAACCACCATAACACGACGTTTTGGGGGGCAATCGCAAATATGTTTGACTAAACTTTTTAAAAATAACTAATTGAACTCCGAGGTATAACAGCAAGAACGTGCCTGTCTCAAAGAATACCCGAATTTATTTAAATGCGTGGAATGAAATAGGACGTGATAAGAAAACATCGTTAATAAAATTCTAACCGTTATCGCGAGGTTCCAAACTTAGTACAGTAAAAAAATATACCGCTGTATAACACAGTCGGGAAGTAATCCATGTGTATAAAAAATAACCGTATTTATTTATAATAAAACCAAAACCTAATCACACTAACAACAAGATTAGCTGTATAAATTTAATAATGTAATATATCACACAGTTAAAGGTGGTTTACGTGCGGCTGAAGCACACATACATCTGTTCCTAATTTTAATCTCGTAGTATTAAATACACGTTTGAGACTTTCGAAATAGGGGTTAAGAGTCTAATGGACGAAGTATCCCTGCCGCGATATGGTTCCTACTTCCGCAGTTAATTCCCCTGTCATGACACGTTATCTGGCTCCCCCTACCATAGCTTGAGTCCTCCTGGTATCACTTTCGACGATCCTGCTTGCTTAGAAAGTGTTGTTGTTAGCCTCTTTCATTTTCACGTTAAAATAAACATAACTGTTTTGTTTACTAAATGTCTAAGTTATATTTCTGAACAACAGTGGTTACTGGTATGAACAGTCGCCACACACACACAATAGTCACATCTGAATCACCAGCATGAGACTGTTAAGATTTTTTTTATATATTTTTGGCTCATTGTGTTACATTCTTGTTATTTCAACAAATGAAGAAAAAGTGAAAATTTTTAACATTATTTTGATGAAATCAGCCAGTTATTCGTCTTAAAAACAAAAACTTTGCCTTTGCTGCCATAAAAACTCTTAAAACAAAACAAAAAAACGGTCAAACAGTTGTCCAAGTAACAGAAATGGACAATGAGTTTTGCTTTAATGTTAAGATGGTTGGTTATTTTGACAATTTTTCCTGCATCTCTTACATTTACCGCAACTAAATTATTATGTGACGCACAAACGATAATAATCATAATTAAACACGCACCCGTAACACAGACGTAATGACTTTTAACAGTGAAATGTTGATGGATGCCTTGCTAAATAATAGTCAATACTGTTACATCCTCATGCGACAGTGATTTCGATCTAATTTACAAAGAAGGGAGTATATTAATACCCAAACATGCAAAATTTTTGGTTAACTGGTAAGAACATTCAGAAAACTGATGTTCCAGAGTCTAGACACTAAAGAGACATAGACAAAAACGATATCCAATTTTCACAAATAAAATCAGCTGGTCAACAATAAGATTACGTAGTATATTAGGTTTTGGCAACCGTCCAGATTTTAAAGCCGTATCATAAACAAAGAACAAACAGAAGATATTATTATACAGCACATACGCGCTTAAAGAAAAACGTTCTTTCCGAAACACTGTACCGTACTGGCGTTCTACAGCTGCTGACGAGTTTGATCTAACGCTGGCTTATCGTTTACGAGTAAAATGCATTTGTAACATTTATTTAGTGTTCATAATTTCAGAAGTTTTCCACATTGATAGGAAATCATGAAAGATGCAGCTTTGAAATTTCGTGTCTAAGTTTCTCAATCCACAAGTTAAAGCAACACATATCGAAACAACATTCTGTGAAAGATGTGTGTTTTTGATTCAATGATAACCCTAATATCGGGAGTGAAGGCAATTTTGTTGTTGTTTATTCACGTAAATCACCACTGGAAACTGAATAAAACATGCGTTTGTTATTGTAAAACTTACACGTGAAGAACGTGCGATTCGAATCGCTCTTCAACAACAGTTTTATTGCTTACTGAGGAGCTGTAGTGGCAAAAAAAATAAATAAAAAAAATGTAAGTATACTAAATCTTTCTGATGGTGTTTGTAACTATGTGTTGGCCGGAAGCATGGTGGGCACTAAGGTTGAAACAAGAAGTGGACAAATGTTCTCTTGGCTTCGTAACTGAAAAATACTAAAACTTAAATATTTTTTATGCTCACCAAATTGTTACACACTGCATCTTAAGCGTTCACGTCTGCTTGTAAGTTTGTCGTGGGTCTTTCCACACAAAAGTCTTTATCTGGGCATAATCGTCCACAACTCTAAACTCATAAACTAGAGTAAAGGCAACTAGAATACAGCACCCACCGCCAACGCTTGGGTTCACTTGTCTAACCTATATTGTCGGTCATTCATACTGCGCACCCACGGCCCCAAAGTGCTAAACGCGTTTTTTGCGGTAACGGACGCGAACAAGGAGCTCTCCGATGCAAAGTTCGGGTACGCCAACCACCAGGTCCTGCCTGGTCCCCTTACAATTTCATTGGCATGGTTGGGTCACCAGAATGTCACTTAATTTATGTGTGAAAATATATTTTGGGAGTAACAAATAGCGTACACTTTAATTAGTAACTCTGCTAATTAGCTATTTTTCGCTCATTTTATTTAACATAAAACTATTTTTTAGTTAACAATATTAGAACTTAAAGATGATTGAAAACTTGCTTCAAGAAACTTGGATGCAATCAACCAATATTATTTTGTTTAAATAAAAACCAACTAACAATAATATGAGTTAGTTACACTCAAAAGAGCGTTTTCTGACCTAATTAACAATTTTATTTAGGGTGAACATGTTTTTAAAACAATTTTTTAATAAATATTCATCATTGAAATTCAATTAAGACAAAGAATTAATAGTTTAAAACAATTCTTTATTGTAAAAGCTGTAACTTGTAATCAAATAAGGCAAATAATGATTCGCAGTCTTAAAAATGTAATAATGTTTTAGTTTCATAGCTGAACAAGTAATATTGTGTCTCAGAAATACGGTTTTACATTAGAACTTGTAACAGAACATAAAAGTAACATTTAAAATATTTACAATACAAAAAATATAATAATACTCGGCGTTTTGCAATAAGATAATTAAATGTCTTATCTAATCAAAAATCACAGACTGCAGTTGCTTTTTTTTATACATTCCTTTTCATCCTATGTCTATTTTGGATTTCGAATTGAAGTGTGAAATTGAGAAGACTGAAAAAATACATTTGCAATCTGTTTTGTTTTTTTTCCAATTATTAGGCCTATCTAATTCTCATGTTTCGCCAACTTGTAGCTTTTATACCGTAAGCTTCGGCTTTGATTCCGTGTAAAAAAAATTTAAATAGAGTATTATATTATTAATAATAGTTTCGTTTTGAGTTTACTTACTGATTATAAGTGTTATTTTATTAAAAGTTACAGCTTTTACAATAAGGAGGAATATTTTTAAAACAGGTACAACATTTCCATTACTAATGCGATCATTCTCAAGTACGCAAGTTGTAATGGTAAAGGAGGTTTTAGCACTTAAATCAGCATTCCGCGCCAGTGATCGAAACGTCGTACTTGTAAAAGTAATCATACATTTTCACCTCTTTAATTTTAAATAATAAGAATATAAACCTTCGAGGAAAAATCAAACTATATTGGTATCTTAGCTAGGCCGGATTTAGCCCTTATACTTTAAACAGTTAATGCAACACTTTTAATATTTAGTAAAACATGTTTAAAAGTACAAACTCGTCTTTTCTTAAACCTTTCTTTCAATAAAGGAAATCACTAAAGTAAAGGTAACATTTTAATTTTTAGGCTTAAACATGATATTCAATATTCAAACTTAGGAAACTAATAGTAATAGTTTCAATAGATAGTACTTACCCAAATTTGATATTTTTCGGCAAATTAAGCCATTCTTTAAAGCATCCTTGTGAGAAAGCATTACGGACAAGAAAGGGTATTTATACTGACCGGTGCAAGTCATTACGACAAATTACCAACCGTTATTTTTACAATAATCAGTCAGCACATAAGCTTCGATGTGTCATTTAATATTAATCGTGTATTGACAGTATATTAGTTTCTATTGAATGAAATTATATATTAATAAAATAACATGATTGGTTGTATTAAGTTCTTCGCGCAAGCCGAAGGTCATGTTGACGACCATCGATAGTTCAGGCTTATCGAAAACAACCATTATGGCGGGTTGGCACCGAGCCAAATGTAGGCACAGAAAACATAAATGTGTGACTGAGGCTGCTCACGGGTATTTACAGCAGCCAATCACATTCGTTCTCATCCGCGCCTTATCTGCAACACCGTGAGGCCCTTGCGAAACCCGCAATAAACGGTACCACGGTTTCCAGGGTTAGTATGTTGATTCGAACGCTAGCGTTCTGATGTGTAAAGAAAGAATATACAGCTTGTTAGAATTTTTGATGCTTCTTGTGGAATTGTTATTTTTAAGATTTGTCAGCTGAAGTAGAAGGTAGGCCTTTATACAGTTAACCAATTTAATCGCTACATCAATAGAAATATTTAATTTACAACAAATTAAATGATAATAAAACCGAATGCAGTTTGCCCTAGTACTAGTATGCAGTTCAACAGCATGGGCCACATCTTAATTAATAATATCGTCTGAATCTTCGTAAGAAATAAGGATAGATGCAAAATATTTGGCAAAAAGACCATTTTGAAATCGTTGAGTTTGAGAAAATTGTTGTCGTGACCACATACAAATCAGATAAGTGGAAATCGAAAATTATCACTTACGTTAACTGAAGCATGAGTGTATAGCCGTGATGTATTTTTATCGTGTTACCAATCGAGTAACTCGGACTGCAGTATATAATTTTTATCTCGTTAAAATGATTTATTATTTTTATAGTCAGTTACGACTGACTATAGATTTTCTATCTGTCGGAACTGATAGTGATAGGTAAATAATATTATACCTACAAGTGTATATTTTCATTCTGCAAGTTTTGTAACTCAAATTATTGGAGTTTACATAAAAATAATTGTAAAGCTCGTTCATTTAATCAATTATTCTATGAAAAAAGTTCCGAATAAAATTATATATATATTGTTGTCTTAAATTAAAAGGAAGACTGATTTTGAAATCACTTTGGAATATAGTTTATATTTTGATTGTCTTCGTACAATACTGTATTTTGCACAACCTATCATACTTAAGTTTTGTCGTTGTTGGAGAAAGGATGATTTGGTGAAAGAAAAACGAAAAAACAGCATTATTCTGATGAGTAATGTATGTTACACACACACACACCATGGCCAGGTGGTTAGGAGCTCAGCTCGCAAACTGCGGGTTCGATTCCCCCGTCTCAACAAATATGCTCGCCCTTTCAGCCGTGGGGGCATTATAATATGACGGTCAATTCCATTATTCGTTGGTAAAAGAGTAGCCCGAGAGTTGGCGGTGGGTGGTGATGACTAATTTAAACCAAACCACACACACACAATCCCGATGACTTATTGTCGATTTCTTGAATAACCATGTAACATTTGGAAGTTCAGAAACAGCAGTAAAAGAGGTCCCAGTGAACCTGACTCTCCCAGGTCGCACACAACGACCAATCGCCGATACAGCGAATGCGAACACACACCTGCCTGAGTAGTATGTATTTTAAGTGCTGATATATATAGTGTTTAATTTTGCTTCATAATTTTAACGGCCTTTTCAGAATAGATTACGATGGGTTGTTTTATCTCGCAGTGCATTGTAGAATTGTATTAAATGACCCATTGATACGTGTTATCAAGTTGTTGTTTGCTAAGTACAGAGCTGCACGATGGGCTATGCGTGTGCTGCACTCATTGTGGGTATCGAACTCTCGAATGTTAACGTTATAAGCCCTCCAACTTGTCACTGAGACACCGAAAAGGGTATCTATATGTTGTTAATAATCGTAATGAAACTAGAGTAAAAAACATTTTATAAACATTAGTAGATTTTGGGCTAATTTAACAATGAAACAAACCTGCAAGGTTAGAGCTTCTCTTGAAAGTGGATTGCGTTAGCTCTGTCAGCAGAAAAAGCGATTATTAATTTTTTTTTAATATGGTTTTATAACTTATATGCTGAGTAAGTAAGTAAGTACATGTTATGTGAGACGTTTGACCATTATACGTTTGCCATTTGGTGAGAACAAAAGTATGCTTGTATAATTTTTAAAATACACACTCGCACCCAAAGAATGTATCTATAGAACCTGGGCAGATACCCATTTTAATATATATATATATATTTGTTTTATTACAATTTCCAAGGTCAGAAATGTACTCGCATAATTACTTTTTTTTCTTTCATACTGATTTTGTTCGTGGTTGAATTATACTGAAGTCTCAGAATAAAAGTTTGATACGTGTGTGTATAGGCACACACACACACACACACGTGTGATTGCAGGACGAAACAGGCTCACTATATCTCTTCGAGCAGCAGTTTAAAACTGACTGACTTACCGCGTGCCCATCGTCTTGCGAATGACGGCAAACTCAAAGCGCGTGTCAGAACCAGAACGGTTTATCTTGTGAATGTATGTATAATTTTCAAGGACAACTTCGCACGTTCCACCAAAGTGGGTTTTTATTATTAGTTAGCGAAGACGAAAAGAAATATATATGTATTTTTCAAACTGAACTGCTACTACAAGGGAGCTTTAAATAGTCTGTTCAGAAGAGTTTTGCTTATTCTAATGTTCATGTTGTGAATTAAATATAAGCATATAATTCGCTATATGTTTGAGCGTATTTGAATTTTGAGCATTTCCTTCCTTTCAAAAAGGAAGTTTATTATTCAGTTGATTTTTTTTAATTCCGCGCAAAGCTACACGAGGGCTATCTGCGCTAGCTGTCCCTAATTTAGCAGT
>NW_013673155.1:15417-23068 GCF_000517525.1 Limulus polyphemus | reverse complement strand
CCCGCAGATTGCGAGTGGAGCACCCTAACCACCTGGCCATGCCGGGCCCAGTTGATTAGTGCTTTTCTTTCGAATGTCACATTAACAAATTAAAACATGATTCCGTTAGACATTCATAATTTATATTGTTTGTTTGTTTGTAATTAAGCACCAAGCTACACAATGGGCTATCTGTGCTCTGCCCACCACGGTATCGAAACCCGGATTCTAGCGTTGTAAGTCCGCAGATATACCGCTGTGCCACGTGGGGGGGGGGGGGCTTTATATTTATATAGCAAAGCTTATTACAATATAAGGCAAGGGTGACAGACACAGACCAAATAATTTTATAATATTACATTTTTAGGTTTAAAACGATTATTCGGACACGTTTTTTTAATGATAATCTATATGACCTGATATGTTTCTCGTATATTCCTCTAAAGGAATAATTTGTAACACAGAAAAGGGGGTGATTTATTTATTACTAAGTCTTCTTGAAAAATTGATTTATTTCACGGTATGGTTAATTACAACTGTAGTTTACAAACGGTGTATAATAAAAGTGACAGCCAATTCCTTTATTAGGTTCAATGAGCGGGACACAGCTCTTTTGGTGCGAGTTCTGCTCACTGGTTGCTTTCCTTCTGGTCAATGGTTAAAGGTCCACTCCCAACCCGTTGGTTCAGAAATAATTCTGAAGGCTTACGACCATAGAAATCGACTTTCAATACCCGCGGTTGGCAGAACACACATAACCCATTGTCTAGCTTTGCTATTAACAACAAACAAGCAATAGTTTAAAAAATTAGTATGGTGACAATTACCCCAAGTGCGGCACAAGGTTAACGTTAATGTGTTTCTTTCAGTGAATTCGACACTGTTGTAATTGTAATTAGTTAATACCAATAAATGTAACTTGGCTACACAAACTTACTGGTTGTCACAAACAAGTGGAAAGCTTAATCATTGGGCCACCTGTTCTCTGACCATCGCAGGGAATCGAACCCCAGATTTTAGCGTTTGAAGTCCGTAAACTTACAGCTGACCAATGATTAAATTTGAAACAACTCATCCAGAAACTGGCAATGATTTCAACAGCCAAACACGTGGTAATTAGAATATAAGTGTGAGAAATCCACAGTTACTAATAGTGACACATTTATATTAAAAAAACTGTGAGTTTTGCAAATACGAAAGTTGTGCAATGGTTGTAGAATTAAATCTTCAAAAGCATTTTTTTTCCTAAATTTTGATTTTAGTACTTAACGGAAATTTTAACACAGATTCGATACTGGTGGGCACTTATCTGTTTCTTTTTTTTTTCGGATATTTTTTTTTCTACATAATGAATTTTTTTTATTTAGAGATATTTAAAATTTTTATTTAAATCCAATAGAAATTTTCTTCACTCAACTTTAATATTTTCATCAGTTCCAAGTATCCCTCAAAACTCAACTTTTATTTAACTGCTAAGCTCTTTGTTTTTATGTATAACTACATTTTGAGTTAGCTGCTCCGGGTAATGAGACCACCCCTCCCCCAGTAGCACAGCGGAATGTCTGCGGACTTACAACGGCAGAATCAGGGTTTCGATACCCGTGGTGGGCAGAACACTGATAGCCCATTGTGTAGCTTTGGGCTTAATTACAAACAAGCAAAAACAAGTCGGGTAATGAATCGTGAATTTTAGCGTTATTGCAATGAACTCTCCTCAGTTCAGCCAGAACCAGTTGTTAGTTGACTGTGTTAATTTACTGTGCTCACGTATAAATAATAGTGATCTTTAATTTATCTAGCGTAAAATATGATGGGATTGACTGTCACATTTATAACGCGACCATAAGTGAAAGTGCGGGTCTCGTTTGGCAGAATCACGGCGCGAACTTTGCGATCTGCCACTCAGCACGCTAACTTTGCGATCTGCCATTGAGCACGCTAACTTTACGATCTGCCAGTCAGCACGCTAACCTCGCTAACTTTGCGATCTGCCACTCAGCGCGCTAACTTTGCGTTCTGCCACTGAGCACGCTAACTTTACGATCTGCCAGTCAGCACGCTAACGTCGCTAACTTTGCGATCTGCCACTCAGCGCGCTAATTTTGCGTTCTGCCACTGAGCACGCTAACTTTACGATCTGCCACTGAACACGCTAACTTTACGATCTGCCAGTCAGCACGCTAACCTCGCTAACTTTGCGATCTGCCACTCAGCGCGCTAACTTTGCGATCTGCTACTCAGCACGCTAACTACCAGGCCAGACCTGAGCGTTCATCAAATAAACAGCAATTATTACGAAGAAGTAGAATCACTGTAAGCTTTTAATAAAATTCTAAGACACTGTAATTTAAACTGTCTTTTCACTATTGACTCAAGACCTGGAATATTGTTCTAGCCGCTCTAGCATAGCCATCGTTCGTACAAACTTACCTCGGTGAAATTCAAGGCTGTTGGCCGTCGACTTGTCTTTAAAAGCTGCGTCGGCTTACGTTGTTGCCGTTATACGTTTGCCTGTTTCTCGGTTGTAAGGAATGTTCTTCTGCAGCCGCGAGCCTAGCCGTGCCGCGATAACAGACCAGGCCACGACAGGGCGAAATACAAATTTATAACTCGTGTATTGCTTTACTTTTCCATAAATATTAATAGTAAATGCACGACACTAGTTTATAACTCCCTTTTAATGTAATTTTTTTTGTCTTTCTTGTATTATCGTGTATGATCGTCGAGAGCTAAAAAGATCAAGAATCTATTTTTGTTTTACGCTATGTTTTTGTTTTTTGTTTACTTAGCTGACGTTACAGTCGCCCACTTCAGTGAATACTTTGAAGTAACAAGCGAACTTGGCAGGTTTTATTGATACTCAGAAAGAACCAGAATCAGTTATATTAATCAGGTAAATTTCATTCCGATTTTAATTTAATTTGTTTCTTTGTAAAGAACTATTACTTAAAACTAAGTACTTCGTATTTTTACGTTTGGAGGTGGCATGAAGAATGGGAATTATAAGGAAGGGCCTTATCTTTTGATGTGATATTTTTAGTTTCTGAATTTTCAACAAAAGCATAACCTAACAGACTAGAGAGAGGGCATCTAGTGAACAGTGTCTACTGCGTCAGTGGGATTTGACTGTCAGTCATTATAATAGCGCTTTTACGGAAGGAGTAATCATGAATCCTCTGAACCATAATCCTAGCACATTTTTTCATAATGATTGTTGTGTGTGTGTGTCTGTCTGTCTGTATATATTCCAAATTAAAACGTGTAGAACTGTCAGCAAGAGGGTTTCTCGAATGGACTTGTTTTTTTTTACATTTAAATTTGAATGATTATTTACACCCTCATATTGGTGTATATAATTGTTTTCAAATTGTTTGAATATTATGAAAGATACTGATAATTTATTTGGTAAGCCCTTTAAAGTTGTGTTTCCTTTTCTTTTACAATGTAGGAGCGCTGGGCAACAGCAATGTAAGCGCCCGCTATATAATACTATAGTTGAATATTTTTCGTTTTTGTTGAATCCATTTTCTACATTTTTCTTTGTGCATTTTTAAGATAACCACTAGGTTGTATTAGGTTAAAAATGCATCTTTGATTGTTTTGATTTTGGTTTTATCAACTACACATCTTAAGAAAATAGGTCTGGAAGATTGATATCAAACAACAGACAATTCGAAGCCCCATTGTTTCAGGTATTCGAGGTTCGGAGCCTCGCTGACGACCGCGTTGGAGCAGCTGACTGTTGATTGTCAATATCTTGCAACAAAATAACTTTAAGTACATGAAAGTGTACCGCAGCAAGTTGTGTTTCATATTAAAACACAACATTTATGTTTATAAAATAGAAGTTTTCGTGTTTTTTTAAGCCAATAAAACTATTGGGTTTAGTATATTAGTCTAACGTTGTTAGCTGTTCTTCATTAGTGGAAGTTTAACCCCCCAGCGTCGTTCATTGCTATTAGTTGGCTTTGTAGAATGGAGAATATTAATTACTGCCTTAATAATAATATATATATATATATATATATATATATTTTAAAAGTTATAATAAAGTTAACTGGGACGCTTGTTTCGTCCAAAACGATTTACTCGCCGTAACTCTTTGTGTGTGTGGAGCTGTTTTCAAGTCCAACTCAACAGGAACTCACTATCAATACGGTCTATTTATGAGCCGTTTTTTTTAAATCAACTCTTTTAAGAACAAGTCAGAACGTAAAATATGAATGTTCCAAACATTACTATAAAACACGTGACTGAAGAAGTGCATATGAATTTAACTGTTGCCAAAGTTCGATTTAAACAGAAATTACCAAAGTTAAGTTAAACAAAGAGATTACTGTTACAGAAGTTCACATACACAGGAGATTAGTGTTACCAATTTTGAATTTAAATAGATTACTGTTACCAGTTTTAATGTAAACAGAGAGATTACCGTTATCAAAGTTAATTTGAATAAACGCAGAGAAATAATGTCAACGTTTGAACGTTTCGCAAAGTTTTTGGCCAGCACTTAATGACCTTGAGCAGTGTCTTTGGAGTTTCCTGTCTAATCGGCCGAGAAATACGTTACGATAGGTGGACAAATTACATAATTGTGCCTATTATCAACTGGGTATATTTCCTGTGGCTCGTGCATGGATTAGTAATATGTAAAATAATATTAATTTTAGCGCTCAGTCAAGCATTACCGTTTAGAATTATTATTTTTTATTGTTTTCTTTAAGATGGCGTCTTTCAAAACACGCCATGTCTGAAAGTCCAAAAACATAAAGTTGTTTAATTAATCAAGATCATTTTATTAAATACATATTTTGTTATTGTTTATTATTTTTAGCAGCGAAGGTTTATTTATTTATTGTTATCCTCAATTTGTTTAACCTTCCTTAGGATTTGGCTCTTGACACCGTTTCGCGTCCATTCCCCCGGTGGATCAGCGACAAGTTTACGGACGTACAACGCTAAAATCCGGGGTTCGCTTCCCAGCGGTGAACATGGTGTCGATAGCTCACTGTGTTGATTTGCACTAAAAAGACCACAACACCCTTAACTTTCCCTGTATGACCTAAACATATACTTAACTGAGCAATTAGCATTTAAATACTAGGAGATCAGTAGTAACTTTAAATGTTGACCTATGAATTTTATGATTGTTACTAAGTTTCTGAGGTTCCTATACAATAAATATGTAGTTAGGCTTATGGGTAAAGAATGGTGGTTACATGAAATGTTTACTAATTAATGTATGAAACATTTATTTAGCCTCGGGTAACTCCTGAAATATCCATTTCCCTCCACACATGGTTTCACAACGCCTCGAAATTCCTGTGTGATTAACGTAAGGAATATATGCTTATTGTTAACTTGAAAAATAAGAATGAATAACTATTTAGTTTTGTAAACAATTAGCAGTAGTATTGTATTTATACAAGAGAAATAACAAAGAAAATACAGGCATCATAACTTACCAGATGAAATTATTTATCGACTTTAATGTCGTTTACTTGGGTCGAGATTATTGGTGGAACAGGCTAGGCTCTAACGTCGTTTACTGGGGTCGAGATTACTTACGTAGGAAAACCGATGAAGGGCATAGCTTACCATTACGAATATTTGCCCCCGAAGAAGAAAGGTTCGCCTTTCGAAAGTGCTCGGGTTATAGGGTTTTTATTCATTTCTACGATTATAAACGATCATTAAATGCCCGAGAAGAAATTAGAATAAGAAACCGGAGTACTTGTAGACACGGACGTGTGTGGTCGGTGAAATTCAAAGCTTTTTCACCTTACTCTGTTACAGTTTATCTCTGATTTAAAAACATACAAACTGAAATGACAAATATTTCACTTTTGTAAGTTTATGGAAGCCTTTTGTAACGTATCAAAAAAAATTTGATTGAGGTTAAGTAGTTTTTAGGGTTAGCCTACGGACTTACAACATCAGAGCTTAACCTCATGAATTTGCAATTTATATGCCAAAACTATCTATATATATAATACGCTTGCGTTTGTCCGGAACTTTTCTAGATCAAGGGCTACAAATCTCATATCGTTAGAGAGGCCATTGTCTGAGATTGGGAATTAATTATTGGCTTTTCCATTGAAATTCGTCTTAGCTGTGTTTGTGTAGTTAAACTTTTTAATGCAACTCGTGTTCGTGGGCAGAGCACAGATAGCCCATTGTGTAGCTTTGTGCTTAATTACAAATGAACTTTTCCCTGCCCCACCAGTGGCATGTCTGGGGACTTACAACGCTAGAAACCGGGTTTCGATACCTGTGGTGGGCAGAGCACAGATATCCCATTGTATAGCTTTGTGATTAATTACAAATAAACTTTCCCTGCCCCCCAAGTGGCATGTCTGCGGACTTATAACGCTAGAAACCGGGTTTCGATACCTGTGGTGGGCAGAGCACAGATAGCCCATTGTGTAGCTTTATGCTTAACTACAAACAAACAAACAAATCTTCTTACCCACATTTATATTTTTTTCTGTCTGAAATGTAACTGCTAATATGACCCAAAATCAATATTGATATTGAAAATTTTTAATGAGTTGAGGTTTATATTTTTTCTGGTATAAAAGTCCGGTAGGTTTATATTCTGTATAAACAGATAGCTTTGGACTATTTAAATTTATCTTGTAGTGCACAATAGAATAATTTTTAGAACATAATTGTATAACTGCTAGTTGTGTGTACTTTGTTTGTAAAAAAATACAAAATTGCTGTAACTTTTTTTTTTTTTTTGCTACACGTGGAAAAGTTACGTTGTCATTATTTATAGGAACACAGATAATTAAATTATACTACCTGCGACTATTGCTGGGAGAATCTGGGGTCACTGAAGTGACATTTCTATCGAATTTAAATTATATATAATCAATCTTTATATGGTTGTTTCCTTGACCTTAAATGTACAGAATGAAATTAACCTTTTAGAATAAATATATATATATATATTGACACGTTGTGCAATTTCTCCAAACTTATAATGATTGGACGATCAAAGCGTGGACTTTTCTTGGATTCTAACAACCTTTGTTTTCAAGACAGCTACAGTTAAACAGTAAAGAATGTGGTTCGAAACCTGCTTTCTCTCTCTTGTGATTTGCGGTTTGAAACTGATTTCTCTCTCGTGTGACTTGCGGTTTGAAACTTTTTCACTCGTGTGACTTACGGTTTGAAACTTTCTCTCTCCTGTGACTTGCGGTTTGAAACTGCTTTCTCTCGTGTGATTTGCGGTTTGAAACTGATTTCTCTCTCGTGTGACTTGCGGTTTGAAACTGATTTCTCTCTCTTGTGACTTGCGGTTTGAAACTGATTTCTCTCTCGTGTGACATGCGGTTTGAAACTGATTTCTCTCGTGTGACTTGCGGTTTGAATATTGATTTCTCTCTCGTGTGACTTGCGGTTTGAAACTTTCTCACTCGTGTGACTTGCGGTTTGAAACTGATTTCTCTCGTGTGACTTGCGGTTTGAATATTGATTTCTCTCTCGTGTGACTTGCGGTTTGAAACTGCTTTCTCTCTCGTGTGACTTGCGGTTTGAAACTTTCTCACTCGTGTGACTTACGGTTTGAAACTTTCTCTCTCGTGTGATTTGCGGGTTGAAACTGATTTCTCTCGTGTGACTTGCGGTTTGAAAACTGCTTTCTCTCTCGTGTGACATGCGGTTT
>NW_013673155.1:8035-14417 GCF_000517525.1 Limulus polyphemus | reverse complement strand
TCTATCCCACAAACTAATGCCTTTAACAGCAGTCTATCCCATAAACTAATGCCTCCAACAGCAGACTAAGGTTTGTTTGTTTGTTTGTTTTTTGAGTTTCGCGCAAAGCTACACGAGGGCTATCTGCGCTAGCCGTCCCTAATTTAGCAGTGTAAGACTAAAGGGAAGGCAGCTAGTCATCACCACCCACCGCCAACTCTTGGGCTACTCTTTTACCAACGAATAGTGGGATTGACCGTCACATTATAACGCCCCCACGGCTGAAAGGGCGAGCATGTTTGGTGTGACGGGGATTCGAACCCGCGACCCTCAGATTGCGAGTCGAGCGCCCTAACCACCCTTTGTTATGGATTATTGTGTTTTTTTACGCTAATTTCTTGTCCTCAGCTTTGACCGATTAGTTTCATACTGATAGTTGTTCGGTAGGTATATTTGTGAAAAGTGTCCTGAAGTACTTGAAAGATATGTTTTATCTGTTCTCTCTTCTTTATATACAAAACGACGAATATTTTATGAGCTGCGTAAGTTGTCTTAACAGGAAACGTAACTCAATTTTTTTATAGTAATTAATGCAATTATTTAGAAAGTAGATCGTTGCTCGTAATTATAAACTGAAGTTTTTATTTGTAAAAAAAAAAAAACAGTGACCCCTTTTATTAAAACGCTGCTCACTATCTCTCTCTATTCACCTAATATCGTTAAATCGAATCTGATCACACCAGATAAGCCTGAGGCACAAAATATAAATATATTTCTCTTTTTTTAGCGTTTGTTTCCCATGAGGATTGGCTTGATTTTGTTACCAAAATGGACGATCTCCTTCGATAAATAATAATAACTTGTAAAATAGCAGGTACGATTTTTGGCTAGCATCTTAAGAACGTGTGATGGTCACTTCGCAATGTAAGAACGTCCTCTAGCACGTTTTTCACGCCTAATGACATCATGACTGTATCAACAATATCCCGGTGGGTGTGGGGTGAAATAAACATCCGCCTATATCATCTATCTCGTAAACGTTATTCTATTATTACTGCGGATATGAAGAATATCTTGTGTGCATTCGTAAAACATCAAAATGGATACCACTTTTAGGTTTAACACTAACACACACGTTTACAGGTATTACCTTAAATAACGAACATTACAAGAAAATTTTATCAAGCTTCATGCAAAAGATATACAAATATGAGAACTAGCTAATGAAAAATATATACACACACACACACACACACATATATATATATATATATACTTCTGTTACGATCTACTCATTATACTCCTGTAATATATTAATGTGTGATAGACTGCTGTTAAAGGCATTAGTTTGTGGGATAGACTGCTGTTGAAGGCATTACTTTGTGGGATAGACTGCTGTTGAAGGCATTAGTTTATGGGATAGACTGCTGTTGAAGGCATTAGTTTATGGGATAGACTGCTGTTGAAGGCATTAGTTTATGGGACTGTCCGGTTCTGTTCGTTTTTTACCCTTATGTTATTGTCACCCACGCCTGGTGGTCATCAACCTACCATTCAGAGCTATTCGTTCATGTTTTTACATTAATTTTGTTATCATCTGGTGGTCATCAAGTCTGATGACCAGTGCTGTACATTTTGTTATTCTGTTCGCACGCTATTTTGTAAACAGAGAATCTAAAAGTAACCACCTTATTTATATAAAGGATGCATATAAGTTAGGTGTTTTTTTTTTGGTTTTTTTACTGTATGGAAAACTTAATTAACTCAGGAGTACAGTACTCGAAGTTCGCGCATGGCCTGTGTTGACTCGTTTGTTAAACGTAGTGTAAGTTTGTTGGGAGTTTGAGAGGATGACATGTATCTCTTTTTTGTGTGCAATGTTATCCTTTTGTTGGTGAGACCAAAGGTTTTGAGAATATGTATATAATCTCTCAAGATTCAAAACATTTGAACAAGTGAGTTTTAATTAGACTAATTACACTTTCTTTAAAGATTGGAAGTTTCATGTCCATCCATAGAAGATAATCAGCTATAGTGGCATTACAAAGTGCTCCTTCAAGAAGCACACTCCGTCTACGGAAACAAGAATAAAGTTAATAATATGCTGCCCTCCCACCATATGTTTTGGCTACGAGGGGTGAGGCCGATATCTGACGTCATGACCCGAGAACTGATTAAACACGTGCATTGTACGTCAGACTGTATAAAGTTTGATGTGGGAGAGAATGGTTGGGTTGGCTAGCAGATTGAAGCGCAATGACTCACCACTCAGAGTAGTGTGCATGCATGTCTGTTTGGTATGTGCCACAGATCTTGATAACCTTATTTTTTCAATGTCACAATAGCATTTTGAGTCATAAATTTCAAGCTGTTATTTTTATTTATTTTCCTTTTATATTAGTATAATTTTAGTCTATCAGAAAACTTTCTGGAAATTTTTCATTTCTTCCACTCCTGTCGGGTTAATGAACCATCGCCAGAATTCATATGTAGGCCTAATGGCAAAAAAACAACCATTTTATAGAAATATTACAAATATATATACTGTGGATCTAAGGTTCGGTAGATTGCACCCAATTATCTCAAAATGAAATAAAAACAATCACGCTCAATTCTTTGGAGTCATTGGCATGTTATAAGAGTGATAACCAGTACCACTATTGGATTAGAATTGACGGAAGACGGTGTTGACTAGGTGCCTTCCCTCTAGTCCAGCGTTTCTCAACTAGGTGAATGGTTCACCCAGGGGTTAATGAGATCAGAATCAAGGTGAATGAGAATGATGGGGTGATTGAGTATTATTAATTATACAACAAATTCAAGAGTAATCAGTTATTATTATTTATTCTAGTAGTAGTTTGATAAATACATTTATTTTATGTTGTATTCGTTCTAGTTGTAGTTTGATGTATATTTAAGTCATAATAAAGGATTTTGCACATTCATTTAGTACTTTTTTGTCTTTTTTTTTCGAAATGGAGTGAGTGAAAAACTTACAGGGGTGAATGATACTTTAAAAGGTTGAGAAGCACTAATCTATCACTTCAAAATTAGGGACAGAAGTTTTACTTGCCAGTTTTTATTGAAGATCCTCCCCGTTCCAATTTATTTTATTTGCATTCATACGATGTTCCAGCTTCTTAGTGACAGAGCCAAAAGATGACATTGTAAAAGTCTGGACATCGAAGACAAATTTGGATACGCTTGATATTTTATTTAGTGTTGTACGTTTTGACTGCTTCGGGTGTTTTAAGTACGAAGCGTCGTCTATAATAAAAGTCCGTAGATCAACAAGGATGACACTTGGATTTTTAAACCGATTAGAGCATACACATTGTGCTATATTTCGTAGATCAACAAGGATGACACTTGGATTTTTAAACCGATTAGAGCATACACATTGTGCTATAGTTCGTAGATCAACAAGGATGACACTTGGATTTTTAAACCGATTAGAGCATACACATTGTGCTATAGTTCGTAGATCAACAAGGATGACACTTGGATTTTTAAACCGATTAGAGCATACACATTGTGCTATATTTCGAATGAAAAACTCCTTTACCAAGGATTTCGGACTGTCTAAATGATGTAATATTGTAGTTTGTCGATAGATTCGACTGAGGTGATGGATGTTTTGAAATAACATAATGGCTTTTTCACCCGAGTGGTTGTTTGTAAAATTCTACCATATACAGACAAACCTCGAAGAACAAATAGTTTACACTTATCTATACCGGTTAAATTAGTTAGGCCTGAATGAAGTTTACAGTGCATACGTGTATTACGAATATCTCCAAATCCGTTTTGAATTAGGCCTAACACGTTTCTCAGAGCACTGGTGATCTTGATCTTGGATAAACCTTAAAACGTGTTCAAAGATAGAACTCGTATGAAGTATATTTATATTGGCAGAATCAACCCAGTCTGTCAAGGCATCCAGGAGCTATCAGCTAGAAAACCTCTGCTGAGAAAATGCACCTGCTGGTCGACAGTAATCGCCCTCATCTTAGAAGATCCTCTGGGAGCTGAACTAAGTAAGGAAGACACTTTTGAGGATATTTCACTAGCGATCCTCTCCTCACCACCACTCTTGGTGGAGCGTTTTAACCATTAATCAGCATATAACCCAGTTTGTCGAACGTCAAATTGAAAACTTTAACAATAAAAAAAAACGAACTCCGGCTTATCAAGTCACGCCTTATGCAATATATGTACGCCCATATTTAAAGATGTGCGGGTCAGGGTCAGTAAAGAATAAAAAAATCTATATTTATTGGAATTTGTTTCATATTTAAACTAGACGTAACTTATTTATCTGATGTTAACAGTATTCAAACCACACTGAGTTTGGTTATCTCGATATGAAAATTATACACGTAAAAATTCCAAAATATTCCTCTAGATTTTACCCTCATCATATTCTAGTTTATACAAGAATGTAGATAAAAAAAAATGTTTTTTGAGTAAATTTTGTACAGTGGCTTTGAAACTCGGCTAATATACAACAAAAAGCAGTTTTTGTTGTTTGCTAGCACCTCTGCTTCAGACGTGTTGGAAATTGCTCTCTCCGTTCACACATAATGTGCCCCAACCCCTGTCGCAGTGGTATGTCTGCAGACTTACAATACTAGAAACCGGGTTTCGATACCTGTAATGGACAGAGCACAGATAGCCCATTGTGTAGCTTTGTGCTTAGCTTCAATTAGACAAAACATAATGTATTTTTTACTAATGGAATCAGTTAGAGATGCGAGACGTTTTCTTGGTATCGTTTTTCTTTCTGTTATGACGTAATTGAGACAAAATTGATTATTAATAAATTCTGTATAGGTATATTGTTTTGTTGTTTTTTCAGCCACCGTGGGGGCGGGTGCTGCTGGCTGGCTGCTTTCCCTCTGGTCAATAGTTGACGGATGCATATATATCTATATATCGTAGGGTGGATACTGCAGGCTGTCTTCCCTCTGGTCAGTAGTTGACGAATATATATACACACAAGTCGTGGGGGCGTATGCTGCTGGCTGGCTGCCTTCCGTCTGGTCAGTAGTTGACGAATATATATACACACACATCGTGGGGGGGGGGGTATGCTGCTGACTGGCTGCCTTCCGTCTGGTCAGTAGTTGTCCGATATATGCGCATCTACCTAAATCGTAAGGAATCTGTGATTTGGCTCTTCAGTTCACGTGCGTGTAAGGTGTCGTTCAGGTTGAAAAGTACCGCAGCTAACTTCTACCATTTTGTATAATTTATTTTCATCTCTCATCCATCAAATGTTACCTCACATTCATTCTTTTTAGCTGCGGCATAGCGGCTCATAAAACGGCTCTGAGTTTTTGCCCAAAATAATTTCAAGTGCCGCGGATATTGATGATTCCCTCTTGTTTTTTTTTTTAACTTGAAAACCAATTATTTATATCTTATTCGTCGAAGTTGCAACAGTTGTAATGTTATCATGAAATGTTTCTAATCGTATAGAAATAGATTTACTTATCTTGTCTCCAAGTTGTTTTTTGGTATTTATCGATAAATATATTTTTCATCTGATGTTGATGAATTGGACTTGAGTAAAATTATTGTTATTATTTTACTAGGAGTGCAGTAGGTTTGTGACAAGAATTCTGGGTTCGAGATTTTGTTATAAGGTTGATGAGCACCAGGTATGGGTGACAGGTTAATGAGCACCAGGCGTAAGTGACGTTAACATTAAAGCAACATGAGATAGACTTTTAGATGCGAAGCGTTAGGCGTACTGACGCTGACAAATACCCAGGTACTAACTATGGGAAATAACACAAGTGAATAATACTCACGTATTCAACAAACAGGGCTGAGCTGCATTTAATTACAACATTAATGAGCAGTGTATATAATAATATAAATACACGAGGATCAGGCCGTTCTGCCTTTTCAAGCCATTGTACCTGCTTAAAGATTACATGATCCAACGGGGAGATCTGTTACAGTAGAACTCACTTGTCTAGCTTGAGTTGTGAGAAGAACAGCAGGTTCAAACCGCAAGTCACACGAGATAGAAAGTTTCAAACCGCAAGTCACACGAGAGAGAAATCAGTTTCAAACCGTAAGTCACACGAGAGAGAAAGTTTCAAACCGTAAGTCACGCGAAAGAGAAAGTTTCAAACCGCAAGTCACGCGAGAGAAAAAGCAGTTTGAAACCGCATGTCACACGAGAGAGAAAGCAGTTTCAAACCGTAAGTCACACGAGAGAGAAAGCAGTTTCAAACCGCAAGTCACACGAGAGACAAATCAGTTTCAAACCGCAAATCACACGAGAGAAAGCAGTTTCAAACCGCAAATCACACGAGAGAAAGCAGTTTCAAACCGCAAGTCACACGAGAGAGAAAGCAAGTTTCAACCCGCAAGTCACACGAGAGAAAGC
>NW_013673155.1:0-7035 GCF_000517525.1 Limulus polyphemus | reverse complement strand
AGAAAAGTTACATTTACGCCATAGCACTGGAATAAGTTTTCAAGGTGACTTTTTTTTATTTTTTGGTAATCTCTTTGAAAACTTATCGTGAGTAGAACAGCTGAACATAATGAAAAGTATGTTTTATGCAAAAAGTCGATTAAAGGTTTTAACGTTTTTGTTTTTGATTGTTAGTTTAATTAAAACAATGTGGATTTATTTTTGTTGTTGTTAAGTTTAAAAAACTACACAGTGGACTGTCTGTGTTTTACCAACCGCTATTATAGAAGCCCGATTTTTAACGTTATAAGGCTTAACGAGGGGCATTATGTGAAGTAAGTGATCTTTGAAAACAGTAGAAACGCTTATTATTCAAGAGTAGTGTTTATTTTACTAATTGTTCCTTAAACAGTTTTATTTATTCATTATACACATAGCTGCACGATAGGCTATCTATGCTATGTCAACCACAGGGATAGAATCTCATATTCTAGTGACTTTATTGGATGATATGTCTGGGGTTGGAGTGTAAGTTTGCATATAAACATTGGATGATATCTAGGGTTGGAGAGTAAGAACCCAAGATATCATCCAACAATATTTACATGCAATCTTACTCTCCAACCCTAGATATCATCCGACAATGTTTACATGCAATCTTACTCTCCAACCCTAGATATCATCCAACAATGTTTACACGCAATCTTACTCTCCAACCCAAGATATCATCCAACAATATTTACATGCAATCTTACTCTCCAACCCTAGATATCATCCGACAATGTTTACATGCAATGGAGAGTAAGATTGCATGTAAATATTGTTGGATGATATCTTGGGTTGGAGAGTAAGATTGCATGTAAACGTTGTTTGATGATATCTTGGGTTGGAGAGTAAGATTGCATGTAAACATTGTTGGATGATATCTGGAGTAAATATTGTATATAGACATTGTTATGTGTTATCGTTGGGTTGCTGGGGTTTTATTAGTAAGGTTTCATATAAATATTGTTATATCCGAGGTTGAATACTTCTTAGGTGAATCGCTGTGGTTGAAGTTGCAGGATAAATGTTAACTCCACCAATCATAGATTTTCAACACACGACGTAAGAATAAAACGTCATTATTCCAACATGTTAACTTGCGTATATTTCTGAATACATCTATTTGCACTGTTTGAATGAGGAAACGTATGGGAATAAAGAAGTGTTTGATGTTTCAAGTTATCTCGATCCGATCTTCTGTAGTTCGCAACGGTATTGCAGCATTTAGTAAGCTTGTTGCTGATGCTGTAGAATTAGACCGTTGCGTGAAGTACATGCAACGTCTTTCTGCCTTCGAACAGTTTTTATTATATCTTAGTTGATTACTGCTTCACTCAGTATTATGTTAAAAACCAACAGAATCAACTGTAAATTTCAGACCTTTGTTTGACTCCTAAATTTGTTTCATTCGCTCACCGTTATTGATTCTATCATTTTTACCTCGCTAACAGGTTGAAATTCAGGCTATATGCGATAGAATAAAAACAACAAACATTGGATTGGAGGATGTTGCACCCTAGTTTTCAGGGTTACCTACATTACAGCTGCAGAAGGGGAGGGGAAGCGCATACAGGGAAAGAAAGGGACACAATGAAAGAGCTTGATGAGCTACTGATAATGCTGGGAGGCTCCTCCCGTTTCTTTGCCTGTGCCCGCTCGATACGGATAACGGCGACACCACAAGCCCCAGAGCTCCGCGTGCTTAGACAAGTGGAAAATCTTCGCCCGTGCCAGGAAAGCTGCTTCAACCACAAGCGAAATTATGTTTAGTTGTTCGTAATACTGATTTCGGCAATTGATATGATGATGATCTTGATGTGTTGCCTGTTAGACAAAGCATAAAAGATCAGGACAGCAGCACTTGGCGGGGTTTTATTTATCCCTTTTTCTTTTGTTTTCGGTCTCTCCTACAAAAATCAGCCCCCCCCCCCTAACATCACTGGGAGAGGACAACACCAAGTTAAGGTACCTGCAAAGACGCTAGTTCAAAAAATCGAGTTAATTAACCTGGTTTTACCGGAGTTTATTATATTCAGAGTTGGATTAGTTATAATCTGATAACTTATAGTTGAAAAACAAACTGTGAACAATCTGATCGTCGTACTTAGAATTTAGGTTGAAAGTTAATATAAGAACTTTGAGAAAGTTTTCCTGTAAGACCTCGAAACAAAAGGCTTATTTTGGTCGTAAGCAAATTTCTTGAATAGACATAACAAATATATAATGCTGCAGGAATACCAATCTCTCAAGTTTACAATGTACAGTTAAAATGTGGTAACAATACTTTTTAAATATTATGCTGTTATTATACCATTAACTAATGTGTTGATGGTATTATTAGATAAAATATTTTGTTAATAGTACTGTTAGAATATTGGTGGTCATACTATCAACACAGTATTTTATTTAACAAATTAGGTTTAAGAGATGCTGGTAATATAGTTCAATTATTGTGATCTTGGTGTTATTACTTAACTAGTTAAATATTGAGAAAATATCCTTATTGGCGCTTATTTTTACGTAGTTAATTATTTTGTAGATAAAATGTACTTATTTACCAAGTTTAATAAATAAATAAATAAAAACTTTGCATACAATATATTTTGTATATATAAACAACGTTTAGATATACTTAGAAGAGATGCCAGTATTTACAAATGGAAAATTTTATTTTTCTGTTTTCCTTACTTTGTGTTGAATATCAAACACTGTAGTGGTTAACCCATAGAACTTGACATCCGAAGCTATTCATATATTTTTTTATCATATTGGATTCAGTTAATAGGCCTTTTTTGTGTGATTTAACTAGGAAGTAACTGAAGTACCAGATAAACACTGTCATTTTTAGGTATGAAAGTTTTTAAAAAATTAGCTTTCTGAGAGATTTGTTTTGAGAATTTATGTGAGAAAAAACAACTCAAATTATTTGTATATTTAACACGCATTTGAAGACATCTTGAATTTAGTACTTCATTTCTTCCTTCACCCTAAAGTAAACTTGGGGGCTTTTAATACCAAACTTCTCGGGGGGTCGATATCTGCACAGATAACTTATTCTCTATATTTTCTTTCAAAATAAAACAAACCATTTTAGAACATTTCGTCAAAGATAAACTCTTGAATTTATTTCTTTGCTGCAACGCAAAGCTCCACAATGGGCGCTCTGCCGATCACTGGATTTTAGCGTTGTAAGTCTATAAACTTACCGTTGACTGACTCACTGGGGGACAACGTTGGAGTGAAAGAAAATGTAATCCATTGTTAAACTGTGCATTAAAGTTGATTAAACAAAGATCAATGCCGTTATTCGTTCTATCTTTTTATAAAACACGCACAATCTCCTCATAAATCTTTTTTTAAAACAGTCTTCTGTAACTGTTGACTTCTATTTTTACGAGATGAACATTCTTTTCAAGTTTCTCATCTTGTACTCTCATCATCATCATCATCTTGTCTTTACGAAAAGACAGTATAGCCTTGGAAGTGTCCGTGAACTTTGACCACTCTTAATTCATCAAAATGATCTGAATCTATCCGAACATACAGTCCTTGTGCCATTTTTGTACGTTGTTTTAATCGTTTTATGATAAGTAACGACAAATAAATACACCGACAAAGTACCATCATCGACTTCTCCGAACAACAAGTAAAAAAAAAAAAAAATTAATTTCTTAATCCCGTAAATTTACGATAAGGCAGGCTCCTTCGGCATTTTACAAGCTTGTGAGTTCACGAGTTTGTCCCTAATATCATATGTGAGTCACACACAAATACCGCCAATATTACAATTAATTCCATTAACTACCGCTAGGGTCCCCTGTGTATTTTACATAAAAAATGAGTGATTTCGCATATTTAAACGGTAAAAAACAATATTACTCGACGTGTCTGTATTATACAATACCTTAACCCCGCCAGTAGTGAACAATAATATAAAAAAAAAAAAATTCGTTTACAAATTTTGGTGTTTCTTTTTCTTTCTCTGGGTTTCTTCTCTTTTACTTGATGTGTATAATTTTTACATCTATTAGCAACTCCATGAAAATATTTGCTACAAATAAAAAAAAGACTGATCACCTTAGACTATGTTGATTAATTCACATTGAGCGTTTGAGAGCTTGTTTGTTTGTCCATGAACTCCTCACGCAGTTTTGGAGATATAACGACCAAATTTGGCAGGCGGACTCGGGGTGGTTTGGAAGGTGTACTTACCCATATGGTGTAGCCCCTCTGATAAGAGGGCAAGATGTCCCTACAAGTTCACCTAGGCATGATGGGGTCTAGGATTAGGTGTCCAGGGTCGCTGAACCCGAATTTGACATAGGATTTTTTGTCCTTCTCCCTGAATTCCAGGGTCGCCATTTTTGAAACTGTGTTCATACCCCCACACACTCACAAGCTAGGCGGGTGTCCTGAAGGTGCATGCTTTGGGGGGCGGATCACCCGTTGAACTAGCTGTAGAAGTACTTGGGGCTAATGAAGGAGGTAGATCGGTATGTTAGGGCTTCTGTGAATCACGAAGGGAGCCTTTTAACCCCGCAGCGGAGCGCCAGTAGTTTCAAATCTTGAAATTAAGATTGTACAATTGGTCTGCAACATGCTTGCAAATCTGATTTCTGACAATTGTCTTTGTAGAACTGATTAAAGTTTTAATTAAGATGAGTATTTAAACTCTTTCGGTTGAAGCCTTCTATACATTTTAAATGTAACTTCTTGGCAGCTTCGTGTTATAAGGAGGTCCCACTTTTCACTGAAACAAGAGTAGCCCAAGAGTTGGCGGTGGGTGGTATTGAATAGCTGCCTTTCCACTAGCGTTTAGTGTATCACTTCAATATCAGTGACGGCTAGCGCAAATAGCCTCGCCATAGGTTTGCATGAAATCCAATTAAACAATCGGTCATTTTATGAATTCAGCAACACGGTTATGTTTTAATTCTTTTTTTTTTTTAATTGCGTTTTCTTAGTTTCCTGTGTTGAATATGAAATATGAATATGATTTTGGGATCGCAGGTGAATTAAAAGAGTGATGGTCAAATACCACTATTCAACTAAAGTATCCAAAGAGTTGGCGGAAGGTGCTGGTGACTAGTTCCTTTCCCTCTAATCTGTCAGTTCAAAATTAGGGATGGTTACACCCCGCGTAGCTTTGTGCGAATATTCGAAACAAACGTTCTTTAATCATGTCATACTGACTTTTTCATTTGCTCCTGCTATAACGTTGATCATATATATTCCATGTTAACTATCTGGCTCTCTTTCTTTACATGTTTCAGAGGACGTTCAAACATTGTAATTTGATATGCTTTACGCTAGTTTTCTAACTCTATTGTTCCCGCTGTTGCCTTTACCTGATCCTGTACGTGAACATTGGGATTTTTCTTTTTGATATGCTTTACGCTAGTTTTCTAATAGAACTGTATTGTTCCCGCTGTTGCCTTTACCTGATCCTGTACGTGAACATTGGGATTTTCTTTTTGATATGCTTTACGTTAGTTTTTTTAAGAGAACTGTATTGTTCCCGCTGTTGCCTTTACCTGATCCTGTACGTGAACATCGGGAGTTTTCTTTTTGATATGCTTTACGTTAGTTTTTTAATAGAACTGTATTGTTCCCGCTGTTGCCTTTACCTGATCCTGTACGTGAACATCGGGATGTTTCTTTTTAATATGCTTTACGCTAGTTTTCTAATAAAACTGTATTGTTCCCGCTGTTGCCTTTACCTGATCCTGTACGTGAACATCGGGAGTTTCTTTTTTGAGTATCTCTGTCTTGTGCCAGGTATGGTCACTTGCCGCCAAACTTCAGACAGTTTGATGCTTAGCTGGTAGAAAAACTGGTTTGGATATCCTGAGCTTCGCGGTAAGCCATAGACAGCGCTGCCGTCGCATAGTTAGTTCTCCGTATTTTGTTTCTCGTGAGAACTGTAAAAAGTCTAACGTGGTTAGTTAATTGTACAGATATATACATATGATCAATTAGGTTATATAAAAGATTCGGCTTTTTTTAATCTTTTTTTCAAGAAGAACCGTGTAGAAGTTTTAGCACTGAAGAACCTTGTAAAATATTTAGCCTTTTTTTGTTGTTTCGAAGAAGAAGAAACGTGTAAAAGGTTTAGCTCTTGTTTTTTGAAGAAGAAGACATGTAAGGACATAGCACTGGTTCTTAAAGCAGAATTGTACCAAAAATACAGCTCGGGTATGTAAAGAGAATTGTAAAATATGTAGCTCAAGTTGTTCAATAATAATTACCAGGAACTTACTGCAGTACAGTAGTTTTTGTTTCTTGCTAGCTAAGCAATGGCGCGTGCTAGAACTGTCGTAGAGTTCTGGATTGCGGGTTGGAATTCGTGGGATATCACAAAACATTTTCCGCACTTTAAACTGTAGTTGTGTTATAAGAATGACAGTCAATTCCTTAGCGTTGATGTTGGGTGGTAGAGCGATGCCGATTGGCTGCCTTCCCTCTGATCAACAGTTGAAACTTAGGGAATGAGGAAAGTAGGCTTAGTAGTTTTACTACGAATTCCAAGTGAAAGTACTAGTTAAACAGAATCGTGTATCAGACCGTAATTAGGCCTAATCTTTTATAAAGTTGTGTGTTGATAGTTCATCAGTATTGTTTCCTAATCTTTTATAAAGTTGTGTGTGTTGATAGTTCAGTAGTATTGTTTCCTAATCTTTTATAAAGTTGTGTTGATAGTTCATTAGTATTGTTTCCTAATCTTTTATAAAGTTGTGTGTGTTGATAGTTCAGCAGTATTGTTTCCTAATCTTTTATAAAGTTGTGTGTGTTGATAGTTCAGCAGTATTGTTTCCTAATCTTTTATAAAGTTATGTGTGTTGATAGTTCAGTCGTATTGTTTCCTAATCTTTTATAAAGTTGTGTGTGTTGATAGTTCATCAGTATTGTTTCCTAATTTTTATAAAGTTGTGTGTGTTGATAGTTCATCAGTATTGTTTCCTAATTTTTATAAAGTTGTGTGTGTTGATAGTTCATCAGTATTGTTTCCTA
>NW_013673154.1:32293-35786 GCF_000517525.1 Limulus polyphemus | reverse complement strand
AGTCCTAGACAAAAACTACTTCCGACCCGAAAACCTGGACTCCATCCGCAGAAAGTGATGCTTTGCATTTGGTGGGACAACAAAGGAGTAATTCATTTCCAACTCCTCAATTCACAGTTAACTGTCAATGCAGAGATCTATAGTCAGCAACTGGAACGTTTAAATCAAGTCCTTCTTCAGAAACGCACTTCTCTCGTCAATCGAAAAAGTGTTCTTCTTCTCCACGACAATGCACGTCCACATGTGACACATTTGACGCAACACAAGATTATGGATTTGGGTTGGGAGGTTCTCCCCCACACACCATATTCTCCAGATATGACATCATCAGATTACCATCTTTTTCGCTCGCTGCAACACCATCTTAATGGGAAAACGTAAGCAAATGTGTAAGGTGTTAAAGAGGACATCGATATGTTTTTGCTTCAAAGCCAAGTGATTTCTTTAATCAGGGCATTAACAACCTGATTGTAAGATGGAAAAGCACCAACAATAAGAATTGACGACCTAATAATTTAAGATTCTTTACATTCACACCAAAAATAATGACTTTTATATTTTATGTAGATTGTTCAAACCGAGTCAACTATGAGGACAGTTTCTCGTGTCATCGTTCTGGTTTTCTATCTTGTGATGGCGACAGCTTTGGCTACCAATGCTTTGGATTGTCGGTAAGAATCTGTGTCAAGAGTCTGGTCAACAAATAAAATTTAGTCCTTGTGACTACACAGAAACAGGCGATTGTTGGAGACACATACCCTCAATTATTGATAATTTTAGAGCACAGTTGGGATCTAAATCCAAGGGAAGGTAGTATAAACACAAGAGCAGTGAAGTCTAAATCCAAGGGCAGGATGGTCTAAATGTAAGGGCAGTGAACGCTAAATCTAAGGGAAGCGAATCTAAATCCAACGGTAGTGGAGGCTAAATGCAAGAGATGTGGGGTCTAAATCCAAGGGAAGATAGTATAAACCCAAGGGCAGTGAAGTCTAAGTGCAAGGGCAGTGGGGTCTAAATTCAAGGGTAGTGGGGTTTAAACCCAAGGTAGTGAAGTCTAAATCCAAGGGCATTGGGGTCTAAATCCATCGGCAGTGGAGTCTAAATCCAAGGGCATTAGGGTCTAAATACAAGGGTAGTGAAGTCTAAATCCGAGGGCAGCGGGTTCTAAATCCAATGGCAGTGGAGTTTAAATCTAAGGGCATTTTGGTCTAAATCCACGGGAAGAAGTCTAAACTCAAATGTAGTGGAGTCTAAATCCAAGGGAAGTGGGGTCAAAATCCAAGGGAAGGGAGTCTAAATCTATGTGAGTGGTTGTTTTACTTTAACTATCTACTTATTAGCCAAGTTGTTTCACTTTAACCATCTACTTATTAGCCAAATTTTTTACTTTAACCATCTACTTATTAGCCAAGTTGTTTCACTGTAACCATCTATTTATCAGCCAAGTTGTTTCACTGTAACCTTCTACTTATTTAGCCAAGTTTTTTTTACCTTAACCATCTACTTATTAGTCAAGTTGTTTCATTTTAACCAACTACTTGTTAGCCGAATTGTTTTACTTTAATTAATCAACTGCTTTACTTGCCCAGCTGTATTTTAATGTATGTAAACTGCTGTGTCCAGTATGAACAGAAGCATTTTTAGTTAATTTCAAGAAAATCTGGGTTAATTCATTCACATTTGTTTTAGCATGCTATAATTAAAAATTCAATGTTTCATAAAAGTTAAAAAAATGATAGGCAGACGTTTTAATCTGACATATAAATAAATTTAAAACTCCATAAAATAAGCGAGTCTTCATTTTTGTCGGCAGGTGCTACTGCAAGTCTTTAGTGATTTCTCTTATTAGGTTATCATCTATGTAGAAAATTCTGTTTACTAAATGTTATTTGAAAATTCTTAGCTATCAGTCTAGACTAATGCACAATTATTATTATTATTATGATCTCTAGAAGATTTGTATTTGCTCCAATTTGTCGTGGAATTAGTGCAAAACGGTCGGAGATGTCATCTCTCGGCTATTCTAGGTAAGATCTGATCATTTGTGTCTTTGCCTTTTTAGGTTACCGAAATATCAGTCATATCTAAATAATAAGGAATTATATTTAACAATTATTTCTGTTATGTTTACAATATCACCTGTAAAATTTAAATAATAAGTATATTAATTAATAAATCTGTTTTGTTTGTTATTCAAATTAATACAGAGTGAATTTATTTCAGTCCATGGTTTTATTTCTTATTGTAATTTTTGCATCATAATCAGAGATCAATGGGTCATCCATCTATGTATCCATGAATTAATCACTGAATCTGGAATTACTGTATTTCAGAAGTCCTACTGCTTCCACGTCACACGAAGTTGATGAACTTATCCAATCAGGCGTTGACGCCAAGTCCTATGATGATGACGAAGGTTGGGACACGGAGATGAATGATTTGCTTGTAAGTAATACCTACGTGTCATGATATAAAAGACCATTTCGTTCAGCTATTATTGATTAATTTAGTTTTGTGAGTGCGTGTTTTATTATTGATTAGTTTTTGTTTGTAGGAAGTTTTGTTAATAATTCATTGATTTTGAGAATATCGAACGTCACGTGCAATACAGAACGTCGAGAATACAGAAGGCGGACAAGACGATTAAGTGACAAAGATATAAATAGCGTGAGACGAGCGTGGTCAAATGCATCAATCGAAAGGGTTTGACCTCCTGAGTCCAAAACTGTAATTAGATCTCAAATCGCTCAAGAGATGACGGAGCTATGAGCTAAACGTTTGTACTTTAATAAAACAGAAACAAAACTCGGAGCCATTCTATGAGCCTTTCAGCCGCGGCTAAAAAGAGGGTTAAACAAAATGTTTCAAGCTTATTTTCTAGTTACCAGTATTACCCAAAGTTATTATGATTCACATTAGTTTATTGAATGGATATGATGGCAACATTACTTTGCTGAAGGATGGGTATCAACGAGGGCCTAAAATGGACCATGATATCAGATGATAGATATGACTTGTACCTACCAGGACTAATTACGGGAGTCACTCTAAGTGTTTTGTAGGGCGACCGGGCGGTCGCC
Organism: Limulus polyphemus; assembly: GCF_000517525.1. Lineage (NCBI taxonomy): Eukaryota > Metazoa > Arthropoda > Merostomata > Xiphosura > Limulidae > Limulus > Limulus polyphemus. The sequence continues at coordinate 32,706 of NW_013673154.1, read as the reverse complement.
CCACTCAAGCTCGGAAGGGGCCCAAAAGGCAGTGTCTGTGAAACATTTTTAGTCAGATATGAATTGGGGGGGGGGGGCTTTTCTAAAATGACTATTTTGGTGGTTTGACTCCATTAATATGTTTCAACAGGCAGGCCCATCAGGTTCCTGTTACAATCACAAGAAATATATATGAGTGTCTCCGTAGCACTTGGTTTCCTGGTGTAAGGTCCGTCAGGTTCTTGTTACAAATGTAAGAAAGATATGACTGTCTCGGTAGCACGTGGTTTCCTGGCGTAAGGTCCGTCAGTTTCTTGTTACAATCACAAGAAATATATATGACTGTCTCTGTAGCACGTGGTTTCTTGGTGTAAGGTCCGTCAGGTTCTTGTTACAATCACAAGAAATATATATGACTGTCTCTGTAGCACGTG
>NW_013673154.1:29533-32209 GCF_000517525.1 Limulus polyphemus | reverse complement strand
GATATGATTGTCTCTGTAGCACGTGGTTTCCTAGCGTAAGGTCCTTGTTACAAATGTAAAAAGATATGATTGTCTCTGTAGCACGTGGTTTCTGAGTGTAATCATCATTAATCCAAGACTCTGTTGCTACAGAAGGACGAAAACCTCATAATTAACTGTTTCGTATTTCTTAACGTCCCTCGTCATATACACATCTATTTTGTCCGTGAATGACACAAAGGAACATTTCCGGTAAGTATTCCAAATCATGTAGTTTTCTTTATATCTTATGTTAAAGCACAACTTTAGACAAATTACTATCAACTTTTTTTTCATGGTCAAGAAGACTAACAAACCCGTTTCTATTCCACTTTATTTTCTGATGCGTTTTATGTGATGTTTATTTTCTAATTAAGATATATGAGAACGGGCAAATTTCGATCACTGTTCATAAGAACAGACAGGTCTGTTGTTAATGTAAATCTATGATTATAAAAGACCCTTAAATTTAGCTTCCATCTGCTCTATACACTCTTATTATATATATACGTATATCTGTATGCTGTTTTAAAATTTTTTGCCAAAGAAAATATTTAGAAGTGATTTTTTTTACATTTTTAGCTACAGTAGAATAAACCTTAACATTTTGCTTACAGACTCAAAAGCTAGACGAAACGATGCCGAACATAAAGTTGCCCGATATAAAGCAGCAGCGACACCTGGTAAACAAACGCAAATTGTACGTACTTCTTGACAAACTGGGGCGGATATATGCGGATTATAACCCAGTTCGACAAATCTTAGCTGATGGAATTAAAAGAATTTAATGAAATACCCCAAACAAAGAAAAATAACGTAAATGACAAGTCTGTAATGTTGATTAAAAATAAATGAAATGGCACTGGATACGTTGCCCTTTTTTCAAGTGGATTGATAGCATGACACCTTAATAAAATCACTATTATTAGTATTTCTAACGTCTGGTGGCGGAAAGTCAGCAACAAGAAAAGATAAAAATTAGAAAAGTAGATAAATAATGAGCTATTCTGTATATTATACAGATTTGTTTTTTTTAAAAAAAGTCAATAACTTTCAGGCTGGTCTATTTCCATACGAAAATCATTGATTTGTATCACTAGATGGCAGTAACAACTTAAAATACAATATAAGCAATACTGTGGAGAAATATAAAAAAGAAGAGATCCAGTATGTCTTGTTTAACTTAGCCATCTGAACACACATATATATATATATATATATATACCGAGTCTCTCTCTCTCTTTTTTTTTGTAGCTACGGGAACTACAGTTGAGAGAACTTAATTAGCACTAAACGTCTCTTAAAGAACTACAGTTAATAGTAGAAATTAACTAGCACTCAACTACAGTTGATAGTAGAACTTAATTAGCACTCAATGTGTCTAAAGAACTACAGTTGATGGAACTTAATTAACACTCAATGTGTCTAAAGAACTACAGTTGATAGAAATTAATTAGCACTCAATATCCCTAACGAACTACAGTTGATAGTAGAACTTAATTAGCACTCAACGTCCATAAGGAACTACAGTTTCTAGAACTTAATTAGCATTAAACTACCTAAAAGACTACAGTTACAGAACTTAGTCTAAAGATCTACAGATGATAGAAACGTCCACTGCCATCAACTGAAACTGTTTTACAAAGATTTGATAGTTACTTTTGTATGGAATGAAATCAGAAATGTTATGTAACATCATACTCCTAAATACAGAGAGACTGCGATTTGAAAACTTTGAAATAACAAGCATTTTATTTTCTATTATATTTACAACAGCATTAATATGCAAATACAACGAATTAAAAACAACCCGGAAAACTTGGTAGTTCAGTGTGTAGCTTCTGAAATTATATGCTAGAAATGAACAAGAAAATCAACACATGATATGTCACAAGTTTAATACAGTATGGAAGATGCTAAAGTTTAAAAACATTTTAATTCTTAGTCAGTTATTTTAGGTAAGGGAAAAGTTTTGCACATTATGGATGAAGCAAACTGTATGAAACAGAACAAATAATAGCATGTCAACAGGTTTTAGGGCATGTATTTATTGTGAAAATAAGGTGAAACTTTTATGTTCTTATCTTCAGGATAAAGTTAACGATTACATCATCGTCACAATTTTAGATATTCTAGGCCTGAAGTTAGCTCCACACATTCTACTTGTCCTTGATAATCTGTTTAACTGGGGGGAGGGGGATACAACTATAATTGTGACGATGATGAAATTCTAGGCCTGAAGTTAGTTCCACACATTCTACTTGTCCTTGATAATCTGTTCAACTGGGGGGAGGGGGATACAACTAAAATTGTGACGATGATGATATTCTAGGCTTGAAGTTAGCTCCACACATTCTACTTGTCCTTGATAATCTGTTTAACTGGAGGGAGGGGAGATACAACTAAAATTGTGACGATGATGATATTCTAGGCCTGAAGTTAGCTCCACACATTCTACTTGTCCTTGATAATCTGTTTAACTGGAGGGAGGGGAGATACAACTAAAATTGTGACGATGATGATATTCTAGGCCTGAAGTTAGTTCCACACATTCTACTTGTCCTTAATAATCTGTTTAACTGTGGAGAGGGGGGATACAACTAAAATTGTGACGATGATGAAATTCTAGGCCTGAAGTTAGTTCCACACATTCTACTT
>NW_013673154.1:17128-29077 GCF_000517525.1 Limulus polyphemus | reverse complement strand
ATATAAATAATTAAAGAGAAGTGGAGAAAAGATGTCATTAGGTATGCAGTTATATTTAACAGATCTAGGAGAGGGAATAAAAGAATTTGATTAATAGAGGTAAGGGAAAGGCTTTTTTTATACAGTTTACACAGCTATATCTAACAAAAATATTAATTATGGGTAAATGCAATAATTATTAACATCCCCTAACAAGTGTTCCAACCATAAGATGAACCTACTTCAATTCACGAACTATACAGCTAACACTAAACACCTACATGAAGGTGTTCCACACAGGATTAACACACTGTATTGACAAACATAATGTTAAACACAACATAACATTAGTCTAATACAACTTGGTTAAATTACGTTTTATATAAACAACCCCAGATCCCTAAACAAGGGAAAAAAATCTGCCCAAAAAACTCTTTATACAAATGTTTGATGTAAATCTACCACTGGTTAAACTGTACAACATTAACTCAATCTAAAAATTGTTGATAACTTCAGTGAAGGTGAATGTGCATGACAGGAACAAAGATAAGTGTAATAAAAAATAACAGGTTTCAAGAATATTACTGTAGTATGTTCCAAGTATTAGACATGAATGGTGATCTAATGTTAATAAATTCAAACCTTGGTGCAGAGAACATAATAAGGAAATATGCACATGAAAAACCTGAGTATTCATTTTTTCTCAACAAATTCTCCTAAGTTATATTATATATTTTGCACATCATAAAAAGTTTTGTGATAAACCATCGATGTACTGATCTTTTGGTAACAGTTTTATATTCTTTACTTGCAGGACTCAAAAAGTTTCATGATAAATCATCATTGTACTAATCTTTTGTTGATAGTTTCCTATTATAAACAAATGTTCTTATAAAGTTTTTGTAACTAGATGAGCACTCTCTGCTGGTGAATGTTGACCGACATCTGCCCATTGGTTACAGGCTGCTTGTTCTTTGTAAGCTGGTCTGGTGATAATCAGATGAAGCTGTTCACCAGCTGAAGCAATCATTGGTACTACTGTAGAACAGTCAGAGTGACACACCTTCGTATCATTCAGCTAAAAAACACAACATGTATAAATGTTTGGACCACTCTTTAATAGAAATATGAAACTCAGTTTCAGAAAACAAAATTACTGTACACAACTTAAACAACTAAAGACTGCACGTATAAGTGTTTTGAGTTTTTGTCAATATAAATGTACAACGTGTCCCTTTGAAAGTACCGAGTCATCTGATGTTCAACAAGAATTGTATGTATATTTATTAGTATCAATTCATTATGTCATCATGCATTAAGCTATAATCAAACATTCCCAACTACTATACTTTTAGCCACATATTTTATAGCTAAGCTTGGAAAAATGATATATTATTTACTAACAAGTGTTCTTTGTGATATATGTAGTTCAATGTGGTTAAGAAGTGTCTCTTACCATCCTTACATTATAAATACTGGTTGAAATACTTGAGTTTAGATCTTCTTGGTTGTCATGTGATTTTATACTAGAAAACTGTAGCCTCAGTACTTTAAATCCATATTTATAAATGATTTTACTTTCAAACTATTACACTGAAAATATAGTGAGGTACCATCTGTGATAATGTGTTTACCACAGAAATTACCTGTAGTATCCTGTCTAGTGGCTTCATTAAGCCACTGAGATCGGCAGGTCCTCCGGGTCTTACACAGTTCACATATACCCCACCATCAAACAAGCCCTCTGATACACTAAAACCAAAGTCATCATGAACTGCATCTTTAAATAAGGTCACTCTGTGAATTTCCACAGGAACTGGGGTAATAGCCGAAGCCTCGTAGGATGAATGTAAGAACTTGTTGTCATCCACTATAGAGTGCTGGTGTTCTGTGTTTTGACTTACAAAGGAATGAAGTAATGTATTAGAATTTGAGCCCTGCAGAGAACTGTTTTCATCTGGAAGATCAGTAAAAAAGAGTCTACCTTGAGTGTCTCTTTCTACGAGTGGAATTTCCGACACTGTCACGGGCTTTGACCTGTACACGTCATCTTCACTCTGGAGTTGGACTGGACTGCTAAAGTCGAAGTGTTGGTTGAGCACATTGGTTGGGTCGCCACCCAGGATGCTTTCTTCGATCTGCCGTAGGAGCTCGGACTGACCACAGGTTTCCAGGTCTTCCAACACTTTAGACCAGTCAGACTTACTGTCACCTTCTGAAATAAGGGAGTGGCTACTCATGTGACTCTGGTCCCACTCAGCATCTTCCCAGGCTGCTGCTCTGTCCACTTTCAAGCTGGGTCTACCTTGAGGACTACCATTTCCATTCTTATTTATGTCAGCAAACAAATTGTGAGTTGTCAGTGCTTCTGGTACAAAAAACATGCAATTGTTAAAACTTATATAATTATAGTGTCCTTTATTTCAAACATGTGTTCATTAACTTATGTTGTTCTATGAAAAAATAATGTTTTTAAATCTATTTGAATTTATCAATAATGAAACTAAAATATATTTTTATTTTTCGGATTTTAATTACTGACATACACCAATGCTTACTCACATAAAATGAATTTACAGAATTATTTAGCTCAAAATCAGTTGCATCAAGATAAAAAAAGATGAGAATTACAAAAGGGTTTGTGCTCTAAACAGAATACTTGATGATGTAAACTAACTTGAAACTTTTCTGTCAGTTTGTGGTGTTTGCTTGCTCCTCACTCCACTGACAGACATTTCCAATCCTGAGCTATCCCACAATTCCACAGCACTGTCCACACTAGGAGGTGGACTTCGGAAACTACTCGGGTAGCTGTCTGAATCTGGTGGTAGAGCCTGAAGCATGAAACACTTAGTGAGGAAACAGTCAATTCTGATTTTATAAATCTTGTGCTTATATAGAACTATTTCTTTATTTTCTTGTTGTAGAATAACACAGAGACAAAGCTCCTCACTTTGATTCAGGTATTAATTTTTTATGATGAATGAACATTTTCAACAACACTAAGGAAAACTACTAAATTTTTTTACTTAACATAAATAATATCAAATTGTCCAATTTTTTACTAGCACAAAAAAAGTTAAAAAACTGTTTGTTTTTAAGCCAAAGCTATACAATGGGTTATCTGCACTTGATTACCATGGGTACCGAACCCAGATTTTTAGTCTTCAAGGTTACTGCTGAACTATCAAGAGAGAAAAATGAACAAACAATGAAAAACATTTTGTAACAATGTATATTATCAACATTGGTCAATATAATATAAGAATGGAAACTTCATGCTGAAATGATAGAAAACAACAACACACATGCCAGCTGAAGTAATTGGATGCATGAGGATGATATATAGATCCATTTGAAATATTGATTAATGTATTACATTCATGCTTTTAACAATGTTATCATGAGTATTGTTTCAACAATGGCCAGAAAATCATTGAAGAAAAGTAATTAGAAACTGTAATTATTTCAGTTTTAAATAAAATTATGTCAAATGTTAACAATAGTATTTTTCTCAATCTAATGATGTAATTTTGTCTGAAATAAAGAAAGCCAACATACTGCACTTAATGACAAAAACAGCTAAAATTTGTTAAATTTAAAGATAATTCATGTTTTTCATTTTGTCACAATCATCATTAAGTACGGCATTACTTAATAGTAGGGATCGACAAGGACAAATATGGCAGCCAAAAAAAAAGTGCTTTCCCACTAACCACCTTATAAAAATCTACTGGGATACAACATTGTACTTTGAATTACAGTGACAAAAGGTCATAAATCAAGTGCTTTCCCACTAACCACCTTATAAAAATCTACTGGGATACAACATTGTACTTTGAATTACAGTGACAAAAGGTCATAAATCAAGTGCTTTCCCACTAACCACCTTATAAAAATCTACTGGGATACAACATTGTACTTTGAATTACAGTGACAAAAGGTCATAAATCAAGTGCTTTCCCATTAACCACCTTATAAAAATCTACTGGGATACAACATTGTACTTTGAATTACAGTGACAAAAGGTCATAAATCAAGTGCTTTCCCACTAACCACCTTATAAAAATCTACTGGGATACAACATTGTACTTTGAATTACAGTGACAAAAGGTCATAAATCACTCCACTACAAGTTTTTAAAAATTTCTAAAACAACGAATATTCCAGTTGACTGACTGATCACGTCAGAGAACCTACAGCAAAAAACAACTCGGCCATTTAGTCCAATATTCCCTCACAGTACTTGGCTCGATGGTGGCCTTTCATTTTTACCCTTCTTATAAAAATCCATATATATATATATATATATAAATAAACAGACTTAAAAACTACTGAATACATTAGTTGCATATCGCTATACTGTTATCGGTCCAGGTTGTCAATTTATTGTCATAACGGATGTCTGTAGTAATAGCACCCAAATGCATTGGGGATATCCCATCAGACAAAATCCAAATGCCGATGTCAGTTTAGTCAGCCGCCATGGAAAATCATAAAAAAATCAATCAAATAAGGGTACGAAGCCGAGTGCTTACACCCACAACATCTCAGCTTCTACTGCTTTTCACTGTCTATAGCTGGTTTGGGAAGGCAGTTACCCTTAAATTTCCTAAAGCAGAAATGAATTGAAATGGAGCCACCCTAATATTTCTACTAATTAAACTCCCAACCTCCACCCTTACAAAAAGATATTAAAATGAACTAAATAGAACTATAAGATATTAAGTAGAACTAAACAGAACTATACGATATCAAATAGAACTAAATATAACTATAACATATTAAATATAACTATAAGATATTAAATAGAACTATAAGATATTAAATAGAACTATGTACCCTACCTTAAAAGTTCTTATATAGTTCTAACTTCCAACCTCCTCCCTTTCTCTTGAAGATTTATTCAAGTATAACATGGGAATGCTGAGATAAGTCCAGCTACTTGAAGTTAGTCTTTCTGTCCCAGTTATACTGAATAAAATTACTTGAAAAACTACTAATAGCTATTTATGAGCTAACATAACTAACTCCCTCTTTATTTTTATACAATTTTTTCCTTAATTGATAGTGAGATTTTCTGAAATATTTTTATATCTATTTAAAAATAAAGTAATGTATTTCTTTAATTGTCTGTCTTTATATCCATTATCTTTCAGTTTATTTTTTAATAATAAAACATCATCCATAAAAATTATAGCTATTGCAGACTAACACAGTAAGTTGACAACCAGAACTGATAATGGTATAGCAATATATATATATATATATATATTCATACAGATATAATATAAGTAGTAAACATATCATGCACATACTTAAATATTTATCTTTTCAACCCAATGGATGGTACTACATATAGATAGATATACACGCGACAGTTTCTACAGGTAATATATACTTTATATACGTATAACACAAAAAGTAAATAAACAAGAGTATTGAAAAATTATGAATTTTGAAATGAAGTAGAGATCTTGCTACAAAAGAGTACAGAAACAAGAATTAAAACCACAATCACAAATTTATAAAATTTAATCCCTACTTTGGCAGCTTTATACACTTAACTGTAGGCCAAAGTATGGATTAAACTTTAAAAATTTGTGATTGTGGTTTTAGTTCTTGTTTCAGTACATTTTGTAGCGAGATCCCTACTTCAATTTAAAATTCATGATGTTTTAATACTCTTGTTTAAATAATTAGTTTATAATCTAACAAAGTTTACCTCTGTTTTCTCTCTCCTTGGTAGGTGGTCTAGAAAAATAAAAACATCCAGTGATTAAAGTTAGGTTTAATAAAACACATAACAGTTTTCTAAATCAATCATTTCTATAAACATGTACAACTTTCTTTTCATTTTAATACTTACAAAGTTACTAGAACTAAGGAACACTTTGAAAATATGATAAACTGATACTTCATAAGTCTAAACTTTAATACTCAGATATATCCATCATGAAAACTTACAAAGTTACTAGAACTAAGAAACACTTTGAAAATATGATAAACTTATATTTCATAACTCTAAACTTTAATACTCAGATATATCTATCATGAAAACTTACAAAGTTACTAGAACTAAGGAACACTTTGAAAATATGATAAACTTATACTTCATAAGTCTAAACTTTAATACTCAGATATATCCATCATGAAAACTTACAAAGTTACTAGAACTAAGGAACACTTTGAAAATATGATAAACTGATACTTCACAACTCTAAACTTTAATACTCAGATATATCTATCAGAAAAACTCACATTTATCGCCAGATTGCTTGCAGATCTTGAGAGTAACAGCATTTCCTGAGTTTTGCAACATGAAAATTGCATCACTGAGTGGTTTACCTCTCAGACTTTGCCCATTAATTGCTAAGAGACAATCACCAACATGAATAGCACCTGTCCTGTATGAGAAATCCAAGATAACTTATAATAAAGAAATGTACAATAAAAAGAATGGTAGGTCCAGTTAATTACTGTTTCTTGTTAAATGTATACAATAAACCGTTTTAATCAAATACTTCAAACTTAAATTATTTCTTTGAGATTTTGTGCCTTTCTAGTTTCAAAATATAAATAAGGATGATGATTTTTAAATGTAAAAAAGAAAATACATACACATATCAAAGTTTTAAAATCTTGACTTTTTAGCTAGTTCATCATATGTAAACTTTATAATGATGTTACATGATCAATTTATAAAACCCTTGTTTTAGTTGTGATGTTTGGTAAAGAAAACAGCAAACTGTAAAGTAAGTAACAAAATTAATGTTCTAATTGAGGTTTAGACTAAAACTATATTTTATAATGTCCAAGTTGTTAATTGTGACTAAAACTTTACCTTGTTGTTAGTTTAGAATGAAAGTTAACGTTTTCTTACACTGAAAATGTATTTCCGATAAAATATTTCTAAAACAAACAAGTAGATACAATGGAAATAAAACACAATAAGTCAAAACCTGAAGTTGAAACTGATTTAAACTTGTGATCAAACACAATTAAAATTTTGTAGTCACATGGAGAATGAGTTAAAACACACATGTCTATACACTAGAATGCCAATCAAGAAAGTGAGGATTGTGCTAGAACTGTAGAGGGAGCTACCTGCACTAGTATAGATGGTTTGTTTGTTCATTTTTGAATTTTGCGCCAAAGCTACACGAGGGCTATCTGCACTAACTAACCTTAATTTAGCAGTGTAAGACTAGAGGGAAGGCAGCTAGTCATCACCACCCACTGCCAACTCTTGGGCTACTCTTTTACCAATGAATAGTGGGTTTGACCATAACATTATAACATCCCCACGGCTGAAAGGGCGAGCATGTTTCGAACCCGCAGATTGAGAGTTGAGCACCCTAACCACCTGGCCATGTCAGGACCAGCATAGATGGCACAGTATGATTGGTGAAGGGTACTCACACGATCAGCACACGTTCTGAAGTGGCACGAAAATAAAGGGATATAAAATATTGGTGTGCTTTAGTGATAAAATTTTAGCAAAGCTTAGAGGGTAAGCCAAGGCCAAGATAGCTTTAAGCAAGAGAAAGTTGTATCGTGAATTGATGTGTTATGAAACACTCTGATATTGAAATGATGTGTTACAGAGCCAACTTTGATACTAAAATGATGTGTTACAAAGCCAACTTTAATACTGAATTGATGTATTACAAAGCCAATTTGAACACTGAATAATTTGTTAGAAACATGACTTCAGTACTGAATTGGTGTGTTACAAGTCTGACCTCAATACTGAATTGGTGTGTTCCAAAGTTGACTTCAATATTAAATTGATGTTTTACTAACCTGACTTTAATACTTAATTGATTTGTTACAAAGCCATCTGTAATACTGAATTGATGCATTAGAAAACTGACATTAATACTGAATTGTTGTGTTAAGTTCTGACCTTTCAGCTAAGCCACCTTCAGTAAGACCTGAGATAAGTATGGGATCGAATGGGTCTTCTGTTCCAGAGATGGTGATTCCTAGTGGTCCACCATGACGTAATAATTCCACAGTGTATATTACTACACCACTTTCTTCTGGGTCTTCTAATAAATGTGAATATATAACTATTAATACAACAGTGATAAGTGAAACATATTCCTATTTACTAGTGTATGTAGTGATGCATATTATCTTTCAATTTAACATAAATATTGTTAAAACTATGTTTCGTTTGCCAAGAGAAACAAGAACATAAAATATTCAATAATATATTGGTTTGCATGTTGAATAATAGAATAAAGCACCAATTTCAAATTAAACTCAAGCAAAAAATTGTTATAAGTTTTTCATCACCCAGAAAAACGAATCCGAAAGTGATGTGGATTTGTCGGTAAATAACGTATGTAGAATACAAGAATGGGCTGCTTCTGTTACACAAACTGTGTTGGTAAATAACGTATGTAGAATACAAGAAAGGGCTGCTTCTTTTACATGAACTGATAATCTCAGAAAGACTACAGTATCTTCTTTTAAGAGTTCAGTGATAGTTGGTATAGTTTCTTCGATAGGTATGGATGGATATTAAAACAAAGCAGGATGTTGTTTGGCTGTAGGTGTAATTGAACATTTGCTACATTCTGTAAGAAACCTTGTGTACTGTGTAAGTGGACAGGTACCAGAATCAAGAGTCCATGTAAAAGTGTCTCCATTATCTAAGACAAAACCTTCTTTGAGTGATCCATATGCTGAAACAATAGGCCTTACAGTGAAATTTGGTTTATGTATCTTCCAAAGACCATAAAATTCCAGTATTTGCAAGTAAGAGGGTTTTAGTTGTTGTTTTATAGAAGTTGGATGTTTCATTGAGTTTCACAAAGTTGAGTATGTCATCTACTTTACTTTCAAATTGGCTTGCTGGATCTTGATTGAGTTTAACATAACTTTGAGATTCTCTAAAATTAACAGTAATTTAATTCATTTATTCATAATTATGTGTATCATATTCCAATTATCATTAAGGAATTTAGAAATTGTAAAAGTAAGTTATTTTACTTCTGCACATTGTTTGAATATGATAAACTCAATACTGATAGGGATTTTGAGTTGTCACAATATTTTTTATTATTTACTATGCTCACTAAGGCAAACTAGGCTTACCTGATGTCTTGTTGTGGAAGACAATTACCGTAGAATTCAAACAAATATAATTTAACATAAAAACAATTTCAGGAATGAAAAGAATGTCTACAGAAACTATAAAAAAATTCCAAGATCTTGGTTTGTTTGTAAACTTTCCATTAAGTTTGATTCTTCTTCTTCACCAAATATTTCAAATAAAACTTTAAATTACTTCTCAAGCTATTCTACATTTATATACATAGTTTATAATCTGCTTTATCCTGTGGCATTTAGACACTGCTTAGAGCTTTTTTGAAGGGTGAGAAGAGAAGGCCTGTAATAATAAAACCTCAAACAGGTTGGTTTAGTTACCTTAGAGCCCAATTGACAAGACAGATTATTCCTCTAACTATCTATCCATATAACTAACTCAAACTATCTTTTGTACGTGTATTTATAGCCTGACTGAAATCTCAAACATTCTACATGCTATGGAATATTATGATGCAATAGTACTCAACCGAAACAATGAGAAAAACTTTGAAGTTTCTAGTAACATAAGACAATATTACAATTCAAAACAATTGAACTGCACAACTTATTTTACAAATACCTTTTAAAATTATTCATTTCTTTTCCAACTTTTTTCAAAAAGTCTATAAATATACAAGCTGCAACTGTAAATACAGTTAAAAACTGATTATTGTGGAATTAGATTATATTATTTAATAATAATTCTATTATTATCTAGACTTTTTAACTTACTTACATACCTCTTTCTAAGTTAAGGCTACAAACATTCACTAATGATTCCTTTTACTTTGTTACTATAAGGTTCTCAAGCAATAAAAAATATAAATACAAAAGTAAAATTGTTTTACAAAATGTAGACCATAAAGACAACACAGGGACTAGAAAATATAGACAGTAAAGACAACACAGGGACTAGAAAATATAGACAGTAAAGACAGCACAGGGACTAGAAAATATAGACAGTAAAGACAACACAGGGACTGCAAAATGTAGGCAGTAAAGACAACACAGGGACTAAAAAATGTAGACAGTAAAGACAACACAGGGACTACAAAATGTAGACAATGAAGACAACACAGGGACTACAAAATGTAGACAGTAAAGACAACACAGGGACTACAAAATGTAGACAGGAAAGACAACACAGGGACTACAAAATGTAGACAGGAAAGACAACACAGGGACTACAAAATGTAGACAGTAAAGACAACACAGGGACTACAAAATGTAGACAGGAAAGACAACACAGGGACTACAAAATGTAGACAGTAAATACAACACAGGGACTACAAAATGTAGACAGTAAAGACAACACAGGGACAAACCTGAATATGTTTCATCTTTTCGAATTCTAAGTTTGACCACATCTTCAACCGCCATGAGAATTTCTGCTGCATCTTCAATCGTACAGTTATCCATACGTATAGTATTAATGGCCAAGAGCTTGTCTCCTGGTTGAAGAGTACCTGTTCGGTGTGCTATGCTTCCCTTCTTTATGTCAGAAATAATCAAGGCATCTCCCTGTTTACGGTATCTTTGTGCTGTTTCATACATAAGTTATATTTAGTTTATAAGTATTTTGTTACAACATTTAGTTATAAATGCTTTCATTTCCGTTTCTTTGTTTATAGTTAAGCACAAAGCTTAAATGTGGGCTGTCTGAGTTGTGCCCACCACACATATTGAAACCAGGTTTTCAACATCATAAGCCTTCAGACTTACTGCTAAGCCACTGGGTAATGCTAAGTATTATTCTTTAAAAAATAAACTAATCAATTTTTATATTGTTTAATGTCAGTCAATATAAACATTTCCTTTAAATAAATATAAACTTCAACTTTAGAGTCAGAATATATTTGAACAGTTAAAGAAGATGTTTTCATTTTGGTATATAGTAGTACAGTCAGAAATCAAAGTAAACATACATTCTGATTATCAAAAACAAAACAAAGATTGGTCATCTTTACCAGCAATAGTGATCCCTAACCCGGTTCCATGCTTAGGTAACTTTACAGTAAACGTTCCACTGCTAGGAACAATAGATTCCGCAACATCAAACTCAATATCGAGGATCACACGAGGAAGAGAATACTGAATGAGTGATGTGACCTCATCTGCTGTCATTCCGAGCGTACTCTGTCTGTTAACAGCCAAAATTCTGTCTCCAGCTTGAAGAATACCACTCCTAAGGAGAGAAGTACACAGAACACTGTATTTGAGTATCAACAGTAACTTATGTGAGTACCAACAGGAACTTATGAGAGTATCAATAGTAACTTATATAAATATTAACAGTAACTTATGTAAGTTCCAACAGTAACATATGTGAGTATCAACAGTAACTTATGTGAGTATCAACAGTAACTTATGTGAGTACCAACAGGAACTTATGTGAGTATCAACAGTAACTTATATAAATATTAACAGTAACTTATGTAAGTTCCAACAGTAACATATGTGAGTATCAACAGTAACTTATGTGTTTACCAATTTGAACTTGTGTGAATATCAACAATAACTTATGTGAGTTCCAACAGTAACTTATGTGAGTATCAACAGTAACTTATGTGAGCATCAACAGTAACTTATGTGTTTACCAATTTGAACTTGTGTGAATATCAACAATAACTTATGTGAGTTCCAACAGTAACTTATGTGAGTATCAACAGTAACTTATGTGAGCATCAACAGTAACTTATGTGTTTACCAATTTGAACTTGTGTGAATATCAACAATAACTTATGTGAGTTCCAACAGTAACATATGTGAGTATCAACAGTAACTTATGTGAGTATCAACAGTAACTTATGTGAGTATCAACAGTAACTTATGTGAGTATCAACAGTAACTTATGTGAGTAACAACAGT
>NW_013673154.1:0-16676 GCF_000517525.1 Limulus polyphemus | reverse complement strand
TGTTAAGGACTACTCACTAATAGTCCTTAACAAAGTAAAGAACTTTGTTTATATTGGCTTATTATAAAGTTCCAATAATTTAAATATTACCTTTCTGCTGGTCATGAAGGTTCAATACTACTCACTAATAGTCCTTAACAAACTAAAGGACCTTGTTTAAATTGGCTTATGATAAAATTCCAATAATGTAAATATTACCTTTCTGCTGGTCATGAAGGTTCAATACTACTCACTAATAGTCCTTAACAAACTAAAAGACCTTGTTTAAATTGGCTTATTATAAAATTCCAATAATGTAAGTATTACCTTTCTGCTGGTCCTGAAGGTTCAATACTACCTACTAATGATGGAGAAGACACCAGTTCTGTGGTAAATGTAGATCCTTGAACAGTAAAACCAAATCCACGGTGGTCTGCTTGTAATATGACCTGGGTTGTGTCAGTATGAAATAGGTGACCTGCTGGAGTCACTGCTCTGGCATTACTAGATGATAAAGATCCTGAATTCACAATGAAAAAAAAATTATTATTGTTTGCCAAACTTCCAAGTCAAACATCTGAATGCAGAGTTCACTGGCTAACTATCCTTATAAAACTAATCCTGATGAAAAATAATAATAATAGAAAAAATCCATGTTCATGCTCACAGTTAGGCAAATTTTGTAAGATTTTAAATTCATCTAGATTTTGTGAGACTTGTCATTGAATTTATGTAGATGCAAGATTTAGAGTTCAGTGTCCTTGTTTCAAGTTTATCTTGAGAATATTTTAATTTTTAACTTTCAACTTTCTTTTGCTTCCATTTAACTTATGAGAGGTGGGGGGGGGGTACACTAAAATGGTGAGAGACGGATAAACGATGAAGGTTTCTTTTCACACAATCTCTCTTACAGTTACACATTCACACAACAAACACTTGCCCTTGCTTGTCTTGCACTGTGTTATAAATAAAGATGTTGTTTCATACAATTTAAGTGGCCTCCTGCTTTGATGAATTCAGTTGGACTTCAAAAAGAAGTAAACACAAACTCTGAAACTTATTATTCATCAGATCTTCTGTTTAGTCTGATTTAAAATGTACCTGTTGGCAGTGTCCAGTGTCCTTGTGGAGGTAGAAAGGAGGAAACAAGTGCATGATTAGTTGAAGACATTGTCGAATGACCCCCAGCAGAAGACAAAGTATTATAGCTGGAAGAACTGTATCCGTATTGTACTGTGCTTGACGCTGGTAGTGGAAGTTGCCCTTAATACATTAGAAGGAAGACTGTCAAATCAGTAAGTACTTTACAAATAAATATACTTTTTTTAATGAACCATAATAAAACTTCACTGATACAATACTATGTAATAACAGTACTATCACATAATAGAAAACCAGCATTCATACCAAACACATTAAAAATAAATACCTTAGCAGTGTAAATACGGAAGTTCAAATAATGTTCATCTGCGCATATCAAATAAAAACTGAAAAATTAGGGTGAAAGAAATTGCAAAATAGTCACAAATTATAACAAAAAAATAACAGTATCTTATGGTCATATTTCAGTCTTTAAACAAAAGTTATTGAAAAATTACTTGAAAAATCAATAAATTTGTTTTTGTACTTCTTAGTTAACATAATCACAACCTGTTTAATGAAAAACGAAACTAACAAAAGAAACCAGTTTTCAATACCTCTTCGAACATTAACACTTGGGACATTCCTCAGTCCCATCTGACTAATGGGAAGAATTTCGAGTCGAATCACTTCTCCAAGTGAGGTTTTCAAGAGCTGAGTAGCTTCAGCAGCTGTCATTTGGTCAACTCGTGTATTATCTATTGCCAGAATATGGTCTCCAACATGGAGAGCTCCACATCTAAAAATTGTGGAATTTGCTGTTCGTGAATATTAATTTTACTGATTACATTAATAATAATAATAATCTCAAATACATTCACAATGTTCGCTTTCTCTCAATGTAGCTGCACTAACGTTAGATTTCTGCAACCATGTCATGCCTAACAATTACATTCACAACAATGTTATTTTTCTTTCATTGTTGCTTAACCAAGGTTTTCACATTTCGAGGCCCATCTATACATTTCAATCAATAAAACACTTAACTTCTGCCATTTCAGTTTACCTTTTTAACTTATACTTTCAACAAGAAAAATATTACCTTTCTGCCACTGTGGCTTGTTTAATGCTTTCAATCACTACAACATTTTCAGGTCGCTGAATACGTGTCAAGGTTATTCCAAGCTGAGTACCTGGACTCTTTTCAATCTCCACTAACAGAGGACCAGAGGCATTACGAACTGCATCTACACAGACAACATGCATTTCATGAACAGTGGTGCTTTGAACTATTCATAAAATTGACAAGCATGAACAATTAGTACTGAAGTAATCATTAATGAAGAGACATGTAGGTAAGGGCATGTTTTATGTATCATGATACATAATAAAAAGGTACAAGAAGGAAAAGTGGAAGGTAGGAGGAAATGGGAGGATGATATCAAACAATGAATTGGCCTTAAGAACTTAGAGTGGCTCAAGACAAACAATGTTGGTGGCCTATTGCAGTCAACTTCTGTAACAGAGAAGTGACAGAAAAGTGTTTAACAATTTCCAAATCCTTCTGGTGAAAGTTAAACTAACCACCAAGTTTACGTATCATTCACTGCTAGCAATATGAAATACTTCTTAGAGTCTAAATGGTACTATAAGATAAAGTAAATTACCATTAGGCTAAGCAACCAAAACTATTTAATCTATAAGTGAGCACTGAAATATATTAATTAATTCTTATACACTCCTGTAATATAATGTGCTATTGTTGTGTGGTACTTCGACCTCTAGCAAGAACTTACTAGACAGTAAATAAGTTTATATCTGTTTCTGTTATTTATAGTTTTAAATTTCTTAAATTATAGTAATAACTACATTGGCCAAGTGTGATAGCTTTACATGTGATAATTCTGTTTTGAAACTTAGTAATATCACTAAGCAAACCCAACTTTGTCAGGTGTTCTTAGATGAAGAGCTGAAAACACCAGTAACAACAATGAAACCCAATGGATGATCTATGGCAGAGTTCAGTCATAGATGCTTTTTTGAAGTTTGCCTGTTAATTGTAATCAACACTATTTTATTATTAATAATTGTTATTGTAGCAACTCTTCTGTATAAGCTATTATACAGAGGCTTCGGAACCCCCACTTTTACATATTTGACTTGTATAACAATTGTAAATATTATTATTTTATCAGCATGTCTAGCCAAGCACCCCACTTTGCAACTCCTTTCTACACTACTGGAAAAGTATCAACTCTAAAAGTGTTACATGTCACACACTGTCCTGAAATGTTAATTGCTTAACAACTGTAGAATATTAGGTGTGGCATATCCTGTTAATTACATTAGCAATCTTAGTGATATTAAGTGTGTAATGTTAATTATCAATTGCAAAAACAATATGTGTGGCATAAAGTCTGATTAATTAACACATTTAAAATAGGATGGTATCAATGAACTACACTGTAGTATTGTGGCCAACATTAGTTTTACCACTGTCTAGTTAAAGATATTACTATTGTTAATGCTAACTGTATACCATTTCCATATATAACATTATGCCATTAGTTATGTTACATTAGTTTCTACTAATTGCTTAAAAAATACACAGTAATTTATCTCCATTAAAGTTACTTTGTCGAAGTTGTTTAATGGGCTTTCATCAGCCACGTTGTTAGGGAGGATTGTATAACATGTTGTATACACTGATGTGAAGTCTTCAAGGAAAATGGTTTTTATTTGTTCTGTAAGCAAGTTATATTCTATTCTTTCATTAACTATTTTTTATTTATTACATACTAGCTAAAGTACCCTGACTTCGCTTGGGTTATTAGGTTGATTTATTCTAGATGGCTATGTCAGCGTGTGTATTCTGAACCCATTTTAACATAAAAGTATAACATATATATTTTTGTTGTTTATTTACGGGATGTGGACTGTTTATAAAGGTAACCTTCTCTCTGACTTGTCCTTTGATTTTAAACTTAAATAATAAGAACAAACCTCCTTAATTAACAGCCTCTAAATTAGAAAACAACAAATATATATTTTTTTCAATTTTGTAGTTTATATATTTCTTTTATATTTTCAGCACATAGCCTCTTAACAACAATATTAGGTTATACTTTTATTGCTAAGCAACACGATACAAAAGCTATTGTTGGAACACATTGTTACCAAAATGCACTGGCTTTTATATATATATTAGAAGTTGTTAAATAAGGAACCACTTCTTTTATATGTGGTTTTTCACTAGATTGCCTCATTAAAAAGATGTGCATGAACTACACAAGAGACTATTGGGAATGTGACTGAAAATATCACAAAGAGCAAGGGTACCAAACACATTCCTATTATTATAAGTAAGAACAGTATATTAAACCAGCTATACTCATTACCAGGTTGAACTCTACTTCTAATATATGTAGATAGCTTAGGTTAATGGTGAGAAGTTAATGTTAATCAAAGTGAGAAACATGCAACAGATCCATACCCATGACAGACACATCATATTCCACAGTTAAAAGGACTTGCTTGTCCATGTGCTTCAGAACTGTCATAGCATCCTGTAATGTGGCTTGTCCTAAATTGATGTTGTTTACAGCCAACAATCGATCGCCTGCTTTGATTGTTCCATCTCTGTATCACAAAAAGAAAATAAAATCTGTGAAAAATAAACTCCAATGGATAAACAGTGACACTTCTAAAATGATTACTAGGACTATTATTAAACATTTTATAAATTGAAATGCACTTTTCCTACACTATGTAAGCATCAAACTGCTTAAGGCACACAACTTTGATGATCACAGGGCCAGTAGTAACAAGAAATATAAACAAAAAATACCATCAACACTACAATAAGTCTCATTAACTACAGATGCAGTAATTTACATACTTGATGTTAAAAATGAGTGGTATATTGTGTAACTGTGGGACTTATCTCACATACTTAATGTTAAAAATGAGTGGTATATTGTGATAACTCCCACAGTTACTCACGTACTTGATGTTAAAAATCAGTTGCAAGTTCTTTCTTTATACTTAGTATCGTAACAGGCAAGACATACAGTTACTCAATATGAGAACACCACTATTAATGAATAGTACACAAACAAGTTAGTAATTTGACGATTAATAAAACAAACTGCATTTGAAACTGCACTCTTTAGAGCTTACTACTTTAATACAACGTATTTTAAGCTATTCTAAAAATGTATTTAACTTTCTAGGTTTTCTCTAGTAGTTGTATGAGTTGGAAAATTCTATCATATTTTTAGTATGTTACTGTTTAAATATTTTGTCCTTCAATCATTTAATTCAGCTATGTTTTTATTTACTTAAAAACTCTAGCTCACCTGCCTCCTAGTGTATATTCAATAGTAGATGAATGATTTTTACATTACAAACTGACACAGGATTCCCTTGGTGGTGACGTACGGATACATGATTATGTAAAACAAATGCCTATTTGTTAGTCACATGACATGTAACCTGGTGGTTTGGCAATGAAATAAAAAGCTCATAATCTAAAGTTAAGTGAGGCTGGTGGGAGCTGTGAGATTGAGATACATCAGATATATTTGTTGATTGTCAAAACTAATGATATTTTATTACACATACTTGCTTGTTCATTATACGTGATATTCTTAAGAAGTGTTTAATATTGGTCCTTTGTATAATCTCATAGACTAGGTTTGTCTGTTTTTTTTCCCTAATTCATTATTATTTTGAGTGATTTGATATTTAAAGGATTGCTTTCATTAAATATTAGTACTTGTGTTTAAGATATTTTGTTACAAAGTCCTGGCCAGGCAGTAATTTATTAACTAATTTCGTAAATCTGTAAATCTTGCTCTGCACTTAATAAATTTGCTGTCTAACCCTGGTAGTAACGTAATGTTATACTGGTACATTATAGTTACAAGTGTGCAGCAACATGAATAGAAATTTCAAGTTGAAACTTTCAGGTAATAGCACTTGGAGAATGCTGAAGCTATAGCTGGTACACCTAAACTTCCTGCACTATCATGGGTGAGTGTAACAGTAGGAATACATTTCAATAATAACTATATATCTGTATATGGGATATGTTGTTGATAAGTGTAGACAAAGCACTGAGCAAATACATAAAAAAATGTTTTCCTGTAATTGATATGTAGTAGTGGTACATTCAGCTATAGCCTCCATAATTTTGAACTACTGACCAGAGGGAGGACAGTCAGTCAGTATCATCCACAAGGGTTTTGTTTGGCTTCTTGAACTAAATAATGGAACTAACCATCATGTTTGTTAGTGTCACCACAGCTGAAAGTTCAAAGCATGTTTAAAGGTCTAATAGCTTAAAACTTGGACCTTCCAATCCACAGTCTGACGTGTTACCCAACAGACCACTTCTGATGTAAGTTCTTATTTTACAACAAGCTCATTATTTTAATTAGCACTAAATAAAAGTATAATAATTCAAAACTTCAATTTGTTTTACATGTATTAAATATTTGGTGAATTACAATAGCCTACCTGTCTGCTGGACCTCCCGGTCGAACATGAGTGATTGTAACTGGTCGACATTTCAGTTTGTCAGAACACGCACCTCCACGCAGTGTAAATCCAAAACTGCCATCTTCCTTTTCCAGACTAACTTGAATAACCTTTGGACACATACAAACTGACCCTTCAGCAGCTAAAAGGAAGGGGAAATAATTTTCTAGTTTTATGCATTATTTTTATATATTAGCTAAAAATTAACTGTTCAGTTTTCAAAAATATTACTCATTTATGCTTTTTTTTATGAACCACATATATAACAAAAGAGAAAGTTCTTTTAGGGTAACATCTAGATTGAACTGGAAATATGTCAGTATTTCCTTTTCCACAGTTACTTGTTTTTTTTATTTTAAACTTTTGAGCTTCTGCTCTATGTGTCAAAACAGCACAAACAAAGAACAACTCGAAACTCTATAAACTGGACTCCAAGCCTGTTGCTTTTAATAAGATCATATTTTCCATTTAGAAATAAAACATTCATTGGTATATTAACGACATGCTAGCTTTTAAATACCTAAACAATCCTTATGTTGATTCAAACATTTAGAAATAAAACATTCATTGGTATACTTATGACATGCTAGCTTTTAAGTGCTTAAACAATCCTTCTGTTGATTTAAACTCAGTTTGATCTTTAACACTAACACTGATATTATAATCCTGATCAATAACTACAATACTGAACATACCATACAATTAATAGGTAGGGTAGTATTCATTTAGTTTTGTCAATTATTATAATACTGATCAATAACTACAATACAATTAATAGGTGGGGTAGTATTCATTTAGTTTTGTCAATTATTATAATACTGATCAATAACTACAATACTGAACACATCGTACAATTAATAGGTATGGTAGTATTCCTTTAGTTTTTGTCAATTATTATAATCCTGATCAATAACTACAATACTGAACACATCGTACAATTAATAGGTATGGTAGTATTCCTTTAGTTTTTGTCAATTATTATAATCCTGATCAATAACTTTACAATACAATTAATAGGTGGGGTAGTATTCCTTTAGTTTTGTTAATTATTATAATCTTGATCAATAACTTTACAATACAATTAATAGATAGGGTAGTATTCATTTAGTTTTGTTAATTATTATAATCCTGATCAATAACTTTACAATACAATTAATAGATAGGGTAGTATTCATTTAGTTTTGTTAATTATTATAATCCTGATCAATAACTTTACAATACTGAACATACTGTACAATTAAATAATATTCTTTAATTTTCTGTTAATTATTATTATGTTTATATTTCATGTATTCTTTTCTCTGACATTCAGTTAAGATGTCTTTATGAAATGCCATCCAACTTCTATTATTTAATTTTAACCCTAATTTTTGCAATGAATCAAAATGACTGACAGGAAGTGGTACTGAGGTTTTGTCCCAATACCTAAAACACAGAACGGTAATTAAAGAATTGTACATGTTGTTGTGAGTTATAATTAAAGAATTGTACATGTTGTTGTAAGTTATAATTAGAGAATTGTACATGTTGTTGTGAGTTATAATTAAAGAATTGTAAGCATTGTTGTTGTGAGTTATAATTAGAGAATTGTAAATGTTGTTGTTGTGAGTTATAATCAGTTATAAGGTGTTGTTATTGTGAACTGTAATTAAAGAATTGTAAATGTTGTTGTTGTGAGTTATAATCAGTTATAAGGTATTGTTATTGTGAGTTATAATTAGAGAATTGTAAATGTTGTTGTTGTGAGTTATAATTAGAGAGTTATAAGGTGTTGTTTTGTGAACTGTAATTAAAGAATTGTAAATGTTGTTGTTGTGAGTTATAATTAGAGTTATAAGGTGTTGTTATTGTGAGTTATAATCAGAGAGTTATAAGGTGTTGTTATTGTGAACTGTAATTAAAGAATTGTAAATGTTGAGTTCACAATAACAACACCTTATAACTCTGATTATAACTCACAACAAGTAATTAAAGAATTGTAAATGTTGTTGTTGTGAGTTATAATAGAGAATTATAAGGTGTTGTTATTGTGAACTGTAATTAAAGAATTGTAAATGTTGTTGTTGTGAGTTATAATTAGAGAATTATAAGGTGTTGTTATTGTGAACTGTAATTAAAGAATTGTAAATGTTGTTGTTGTGAGTTATAATCATATAGTTGTAAATGTTGTTAAGCAGATATTTTGAGATAATTTCCAATGCTATTTTTTCTTTTCTGGTTATTTTCCTGATGTTTATTGTGCCAGGGTTACACTCTTTAGTTAAAGTCATCTGGTGCAGTAAAGTTATTTTTGGAGTGTAAGTATATTCCGTTTTTTGAAGGCTTGTTTATAAATATTTTTTATTAAGAACTTTGGTAGTAACGTTTAGTTGTTCCTTACAAATAATAACTAATTCACATTTATTTTGTTTTTACAGAGGATAAAAAAGTTTAAAGATTACATTAACAAGTTAATGATGATTGAATACAGATCGGCGAAGTCTAATGAACGGTTACGTAGTTATTTTAGTTGCTATGGGATTAACGTTATCTGCTGCATTTCTACTAAGATTTGTAGACTGAAACGTAAAAACATGCCACGAGAAAGCTTAATCCTTACGTGATGCAGGTATTTCATACTCCACTTCCAACGTGACTTTTTCTCCGGCATTCATCAACAAATTAACGATTTCCTCGTGTTTCAGTCTCGTTGTTCGAATACCGTTTACAGAAATGATGTAATCTCCAACGGCCAAAGCATCACTCCTGTACGTACATACATAATTTCATGTAAACTTTGGTCAGATAAAGTACAGTAACATTTTTTTTGCGATCTTCAATATCTGGTATAATGAAAATTAAACTAAGACTGAAACAGAAACTTTTAAACAATGTAAATCCCCATACCTGTGGGCAATACTCCCAGGACGCAGATTCGCCACTTTTGGTCGAGAACCCTTATCAGTTCCACCTTAAAGAACATAAAAGTACGTATTAAGTTATGATAAATATATTGAAGATTTGTCCGTGCTTTTTATTTATTCAACGTCACACAGACGATAAAAACAGCTGAAAAAATTGCACTACGATCAGAATTCAGCAAATATCTAATGAGTGATTCAACTTAAATTAATTAGTACCAAACCCTCTGAAAAACCAACTGTGTGTGTATCATCCCAAACTTGAGTTTTTATCTTTATTTTACTTTATCTTATTTCATGGTAAATTAGTGATGAATAAACTATTATAGAGACTAGCGATAAAATAACCTTATCAGACATTCTCTTCAAAAAAATGAACTAGTAATTGTTTAATACGATCTGGCAGCCACGAGCGTAACGACAATAACTTCAGACTTCTCAGTATGTTGAAAGTAAAGGTACACAATTGGTTGAACCAAAAGTCACGTGTATCATATCACGAACAGTCTACGAAACAATATGTAAAATGACGATTGTGATATAACTTCTTCTCCATAACTTTTGATATATGGAACTCAGTAGATATATGAGACTCTTAGAATGCTTTTTACAAGATTAATTGTATATTGTTACATAAAATATAACCCAATTAATCGAACTATATTAAACTTTTAGGGACTATTTACGTCTTGATGTGGTTTGGCAATGGAATAATTACCTAACACCATTTGGAACACGTCAATGTAATCTAAATCTAGTTTTGCTTTGAAATCTATCTATTATGTTCAACTTATCGAACCCATAGGCGGTAAGTTAAAGAATAATCCTGAAGTTACGCATGCCACTGACATCATTTAGTATAAATAACCATTGGCATTTTTCTAACTACAACCCTCTGTATATATCTAAACAATAAAAAAAAACTACTGTTTAATCAATTTGCATTTTTATCAATTTATGAAAACACTAATTTCTATATATATATAACACTGTAAAATGGCTGTAGTTATATTTAGTTTTACAAAGCATTAAATAACACTGTTCTACACTGTCAGGCATTGTTATTTCATTACAGTGATTTGGAAAATTCGTTATATTGTTGAGCTGGGATTGCATAGCATTGCACAGTTAGTGACGTGACTCGTTGCTCGAGCGGGGGGTATGTGTGTGAACCTGAAGAACGCTGCAGCACCTAGTCCAAGCTTGGCTTATAAATTAAAAACTATATAATTTCGCGCAAAGCTACTCAAGAGCTAGCTGCGCTAGGCGTCTCTTATTTAGAAGTGATAGACTAGAGATAAAGCAGCCAATCAACATCATCCACCGCCAACTCATGGGGTACTCTAATTAAATGGTGGGATTGATCTGATAAGGATAGCATCCTTGGTGATATAATTCGAACCTGTAGGTTGCGTCCTGACCACCAGCTCATGCCAGACCCACAGTAAAAAACATGTTTGATGGCTATCGTGTACATTCTTTGTTTTTCGTAACAGCTTCCCCATGTTAAGACTTAAAAAGACAACTGTTAGATTTAGGCTTCCTTGAAATAGTACATGTCACAGATAATGATGTACTGACATAAGTAATGATGTACTGACACAAGTAACGATGTATTGGCACAAGTAATGATGTACTGACATAAGTAATTATGTACTGAAACAAGTAATGATGTACTGATATATATAATGATGTACTGACACAAGTAATGATGTACTGACATAAGTAATGATGTACTGATATATATATATATATATATATATAATGACGTACATACACAGATAACGATGTAATGACATAAGTAATAATGTACTAACACAAGTAACGATGTATTGGCACAAGTAATGATGTACTGACACAAGTAATAATATACTTTTTCTTTAAAATTTAAAGTTGTTTACATTATTATTATTGGTTGGAAATATTTAAAATAAAATTAACTTATTAATCTTACGATGATATCTTGTATTCTGAGTTTGTTATGTGGATTTAGGACAAACCCAAATCTTCTAATCTGGCTGAACCTTGTGAGATATTAATGATAACAACGATATTATCCTAACTCATGAATCAATATAGGTTTTAGTTTTTTCGTGTGTTCGTTAGCTTCCTTAAATTACCAATTGATTTTTAGTTTTGATCTATCGAGTTAGCTTACTTTAATTAGAAGTTAGTAATAAACTACCACTGCATTAGCTTCTAAATATTTCTTGGTTCAAAGATCATTAAGTATTTTGTAACTGACACATACTTACCGGAAATTATTAATCCCAAAGTGCTTCCTTCTTTTTTAACCAGTTCAACAACCGACGTTCCACGCTTCTCCTCTGAAAAACGTCAAAATCGTAGATATGACGAAATCAGTACAGCATTAATAACTCTGCAACAAATTATTGGCATTTCGTCACTGAGGGTGGAAGGAAGAGGAACTAACACTGGTTTTGTATTAGCAGTACATTATTTACGTACGATCTTTTATTATTATTAATTACTTAGAAGATTATAAGCTTTTGATATCAACTCTGATAAGTTAAACATATAACCGTTCTTATTTTCCGTTTTTTTTTGTTGTTGTTCAAATATTTGAAAATTAAGCAGTGAACATGAAATCACTGTTTATTGAACCGATTAATAGGCTTCCTTAACCCTAAAATTAACGATAATTTCCGTTAGCTTTAAAAACACATTCTTATAAACTGTTTATCCACCAAATAACTTGTGTGTCCATGACTTTGTTAATTACAAGATTTCTGACAACATTAGAATCACACAAAGAAAAATGTAAACGAAAATACGAGTAATTAATTCTAATCCTTACTGCTACGATATCCTATGTGTTTTGCATAAAAAATTAACGACTTCATTCATTATTTAGATTAAGTGTTGAAGCAGATAAGATTACTCAATATTTGGACCTCGCCGACAGAATCAAAATAAGCCGATATAGTGAGGGTTACAGTCAAGTGATTTCCTGGTTCGGCTGTACGTTCCGATCTATGCTTGAAAGGCTAGTTAGATGAAACGGAGCGGAATCAATGATTTCCATGTTGGGCTGTACGTTATGATCTATGCTTGAAAGGCTAGTTAGATGAAACCGAGCAGAACGAGTGATTTCCATGTTACGCTATATGTTGGGCTGTATGTTCCGATCTATGCTTGAAAGGCTAGTTAAATGAAATGGACAAAAAAGGATGTTCGAAGAAATATACAAAGATAATCAGATTATCGTTTTCGTTAACACTGAAACAGTCCAGAATTGTTTATGTTGACAAAAAAACAACAACAGGTCTTTAAATTTACACTTAGTTGGGATATAAACATTTAAATACTGTTACTTTGAAACACCGTAGACCAATACAATACGATTTAACAAAAACATAACAGTATACTCCGTGGACCAATACAACACGACTTTACAATAACATAACAGTATACTCCGTGGACCAATACAATACGGCTTTACAATAACATAACAGTATACTCCGTGGACCAATACAACACGACTTAAAACAAAAACACAACAGTATACTCCGTGGACCAATACTATACGACTTTACAAAAACAACAGTATACTCCGTGGACCAATACAACACGACTTAAAAACATAACAGTATACTCCGTGGACCAATACAACACGACTTTACAAAAACAACAGTATACTCCGTGGACCAATACAACATGACTTAAAAACAACAGTATACTCCGTGGACCAATACAACACGACTTAAAACATAACAGTATACTCCGTGGACCAATACAACACGAATTTACAATAACATAACAGTATACTCCGTGGACCAATACAACACGAATTTACAATAACATAACAGTATACTCCGTGGACCAATACAACACGAATTTACAATAACATAACAGTATACTCCGTGGACCAATACAACACGACATAACAAAAATATAACAGTATACTCCGTGGACCAATACAACACGATTTTACAATAACATAATAGTATACTCCGTGGACCAATACAACACGACTTAACAAAAACATAACAGTATACTCCGTGGACCAATACAACACGACTTTACAAAAACATAACAGTATACTCCGTGGACCAATACAACAGGAGTATACTTTTGAGGAGTTGTGTCTTCAGCTTTTGGGTGGACTTGTTTTATTTTCTTTATTGATATATAAGACATTTATACAGATCGACGAACATTCAGATATTCTGTTGGAACATCGTCGGTGATAGAAGTTGTAATTGTTTTAATTTAACGCCCGATCCGGGAGTAATCTGTGAAACATCATATACACGAGAACAGCGATCCACTGAGAGGTTATGGTATATATATATATATAGTATCCACTAGACCACCCACTATTCGGAGGTTATGGTATATATGTATATATATAGTATCCACTAGACCACCCACTATTCGGAGGTTATGGTATATATGTATATATATAGTATCCACTAGACCACCCACTATTCGGAGGTTATGGTATATATATAGTATCCACTAGACCACCCACTATTCGGAGGTTATGAAGAATTCAAGCTAATTTCAATATTGTACCGAAATGAAGGTTTATTTTGGGATAATTTAATTAAATATTTCAATCCATTCGTTTTATTCAGAATTCAAGAAAAGATATTTGATTGTTGATCGGGAGTAAAAGGAAAGACAATTTCATTTTTCAAAAAAGTGAAGTCAGAGTTTTTCAGGTATTGTGATGAATTAGTTCATTATGTTGTGGTTTTTCCTCTTAAACCTTCTAAATAAGAAACAGTAACACTATTCTTTCTTTGAATTACCTACCATAACCAAGGCACATTATTGAGAAATTCTTCAAGATCTTGTTTTTGTCATCTTACGCCTTTTAATGAAGATAGGAACATTGACAGGGAAATAGATTTGAACGAAGAAGTTTCGTAAAAAGCGCGAACGGTAGTGTGATATAAAATTACTCATGCTAGAAATGTTCATAAAAGAGACCAGAAATTATTTCTTATCACACGGTCTCTAATATACACCATAGCAACAGTTGGATAATGCCATTATTTCTTATCACACGGTCTCTAATATACACCATAGTAACAGTTGGATAATGTCATTATTTCTTATCACACGGACAATAAACGTATAGTCACAGTTGAATTTTTTAGTAGAACAGAATATGAAACATTTCTGAACATACTCTATGTATATTTGTTCACAGGCTTGCAGTATGTGTCTTTCTGTTCTTGAATAAAGGGTAATTAAATAAATGTATTAGTTTGAACAGAAAATAAAGACGTCATTGTTAAAAGTAAATATCATCATTTTAAACAGTTTCTTGTCTACCGGACAATTATTTGTTCAATTCCCATCGTAGGAATCGAACAAATAATTATATTATCATTCTGAAATTCGTCCTTTATTTTTAATCTTTTAAACCATTATTTCAAACAAAACGATTTTCGAGTAAATTCATGATTTGTGTTCGTCTTTCAAGTCAGATATTCTCGCGAGATATATTTTGCATATTCTATCTCAGAACTTCGAACAGAAACGAAAACCCACTGCTGATATGAAACGTGCGATAATATTATACAAAATATTTGAACTAAATAATGAAAAATAATAGAGCAACGAAAGAAATACTCCCAAAGCTAGTTAGAAAAAATAACAGCAATAACAATAATGCATAAAATTAGACATTTATTTGTTATTTTGAACGGTTATTAAGAAGTTATTAAACAGTTCAGACCCTCAGTTTCTCCTGATTATCGAGAAATTCGCTAATTAAAACTATTATCAAAATATAAAATCATTTACAATGCAGTTCGTTTGTTGAATAATCGCACAAAGCTACTCGAGGGCTATCTGCACTAGCCGTTTCTAATTTTGAAGTGATAAACTAGAGAGAAGGCAACCAGTCAACACCACCTGCTGCCAACTCTTGGGCTATTTTTTTTTCCCAACAAAAAAGTGGGATTCACCGTCACATTCTAAACGGCCCCACGACTAAAAGTTCGAGATATTCGGAGACGGGTTTCGATTCCGCGGACCCACAGATTACGAGTGTCAAGTTTTTGCAATACTGACAAATCTTAGCTTCGAGAGAATCGTGATAATTTGTTGAACTTATTTAATTCTGAGCTACACATCTATTGAAACTTGTTCGTAGCATCTCAACCGTTCAGGGTTATTTAATCATCTTACGTACGGGCACGGGGTGGGAGGCCTAGTGGCTAGCGTGGGGGTCTGCTGGTCAGAAGATCCAAGGTTCGACACGCGATATGTCAGTGAATATCATCCGCAATTCCAGCTGTGAGAACGTCATAACTGTGATGGTTAATCCCGCTATTCAGTTAAGGGGGGTAGATTGTCGCTGACAGGTTGCCGGTTCTTCTGGAGTCTCTGACCTGGCCGTTTAGCCCATAAGGTGCCGTTCAGATTTCACTCTATATACCCCCCTATATAGGTTAGCACTCCTCGAACATTGATCCGTCCAACTTGTTGCATTTTGTGTTTTGTTTTTTTAACATGATCCGGTATGTTTCATTTTTACTTAAATTATTTCGTTACTTTAGCCACATGTGGCTCGGCGGTAATCCTGTACTAAAAATTGGGTTTCGATACCTGCGGTGGGGACAGCACTGACAGCCCAATGAGTATATTTGTGTAGAATTGTCTTTTATGATATTTTTATACTTATATGACTGATTTTGTAACGTGCCTTTCAAAAGTTCATAGGTATATCTTGTTAGAGAATATCCCGTATAATGACACGTCACGATATGACGTTAAATAATTTGAAATTCTCCTTTCTTATTGGACCAATTAAAAAAAGACACATCAACATTAAACTTTTTTTGTTTTCTATAGCATGTTACAGCCTGTGATGGCGTTTTCACGTTGATATATATTAATTTGTTTCTTGAAAAGCTATTATTTTTTGTTAGAGAAGTATAATTTACGTTTTATATACAAACTAAACTTTATATTATAAACACTTAATTATATGTAAACGCGTAGAGTAAGTGAAATTGGTTGAAGAAAGGTATCTTCTAGTACCGACCAATTCGTTGCCTTTAAATATTTGATTATAAAGTTTGCAAGCATTTATTTACTCATACACGTCGAACTCGATAAACTGGGTGACTACAGTAGCAGCAAGTTAATGAAATCTGTTAATTACAGTGACTCCATGTAAATATAAACTGTTGG
>NW_013673153.1:43162-45590 GCF_000517525.1 Limulus polyphemus | reverse complement strand
TATCAGAGTTTCTTACTGAGGATTTATTTTATGTGTTCATTACTCCCTCCCAGAGTTTCTTACTGAAGATTTATTTTATGTGTTCATTACTCCCTCACAGAGTTTCTTACTGAGAATTTATTTTATGTGTTCATTACTCCCTCCCAGAGTTTCTTACTGAGGATTTATTTTATGTGTTCATTACTTTCTCCCAGAGTTTCTCAGACAGGAAAAGAAACGTGAAGACCAAATTTTAGATTCAGTTCTGATTGTTAACAACGTTCCGGAAGAATCGCAGCTAGTAATCAGACGGATCAGATCCGGCTTAATGTGAGACCGAACTGCACGTTTGACTTTATAAAATCCACGAAAGGCAAAAGCAGTGAAACAAAACCAAACCTGCTACAAACTACCATTTCAGACCTTACTGTCTCTACTGTTTGTTTTCCATTCAATTACCTAACTAGCGCAGTAACTCGGGAGTTAATTTGATTCGGTTCTTCCTCATTTTCTTGTTAAACTCTTTATACGTCAACGAGGAATTGTTTTTTAGCTGTTAACTGTCTTAGTAATGAGTAATGTATTTGTTTTATATTCTGTTTCTCAGGAGAAAAGTGTGTAGTTCAGTAAACTTACATTCGTAACATAAACAAACGCGGGGCGAGACCATCTCTGGGGAATATAAGCTGCTCCAAAGTGCCAAGGAAATGACACTTCTACGACCCGAGAAAAACGAAATGTAAGTTAGACATCGGAACTAAATAGGTTATTCCATGAATAATGGCTGCCATGTTCCTCTGATTTATTATCTTTACCTGTTTTGGTTTCGATTTGTTTAGAAATATACGAGAAAGGTGTAGCTCGGGGTGAGTTCATTATTAACTAATCTATGACAGCTGGCGACCTCTAACGTAAAATAACTATTACAAATATCAAATAGAAAAATAGATCTTAAATTTGACACACAGTTCAACACAAAAACATTTTCTGTATAAAAGTATCGAAGTCGCCCCGCTAGTGCTCTAACACAATGTATATTTGGACTGACTTTATGGTCTGGAATATTACAGACTAAACCACGATATAGACAATACTTACTCTACTCAGTAGTAGAACTTACTCAACTAAATAACGCTAAACCTGTACAACTTTACAATACTTACTCTACTCAGTAGTAGAACTTACTCAACTAAATAACGCTAAACCTGTACAACTTTACAATACTAACTCTACTCAGTAGTAGAACTTACTCAACTAAATAACGCTAAACCTGTACAACTTTACAATACTAACTCTACTCAGTAGTAGAACTTACTCAACTAAATAACGCTAAACCTGTACAACTTTACAATACTAACTCTTGTTTATCGAATGGACTCGCATCAACTGTGTTCTACTAACATGTATCTAAAGTCTGAGTTATAACCAACTCTACAATACTAACTCTTGTTTATCGAATGGACTCGCATCAACTGTGTTCTACTAACATGTATCTAAAGTCTGAGTTATAACCAACTCTACAGTACTAACTCTTGTTTATCGAATGGACTCACATCAACTGTGTTCTACTAACATGTATTTAAAATCTGAGTTATAACGAACTCTACAATACTGACTTTTGTTTATCGAATGGACTCACATCAACTGTGTTCTACTAACATGTATCTAAAGTCTGAGTTATAACCAACTCTACAGTACTGACTTTTGTTTATCGAATGGACTTACATCAACTGTGTTCTACTAACATGTATTTAAAGTCTGAGCTATAACCAACTCTACAGTACTGACTTTTGTTTATCGAATGGACTCACATCAACTGTGTTCTACTAACATGTATTTAAAGTCTGAGCTATAACCAACTCTACAGTACTGACTTTTGTTTATCGAATGGACTTACATCAACTGTGTTCTACTAACATGTATTTAAAGTCTGAGCTATAACCAACTCTACAGTACTGACTTTTGTTTATCGAATGGACTCACATCAATTGTGTTCTACTAACATGTATTTAATGTCTGAGCTATAACCAACTCTACAGTACTGACTTTTGTTTATCGAATGGACTCGTATCAAGTGAATTGCAGTTACGTGTTTAAAGTATGAGCTAGTAGCAGAAACGCTGCTTTACGGACGATTGTTCGGTCAGTATCCTGGTGAACAATGTGACGTCATTCTGTATATCGAGGTTGTTCCGGGCTAGATCTTACTTACATCATGACTTGGTGAGGAAGCCTGTCCTTCTTTCTTTCTCTAACTTACATTCTGACGTGTCATTTACCTACTCAAAGTTTCACACTGTCTCCGTGATAAGTCATTTTTTGGTATCGTGATTTTCAATGTTTTTGATAACTTTATATTCATAGTAAAGTGAAAAAAAACTAATTGTGCAACTTAGGAAGATCGAGTTATTACAAACCTCATGCAAGTTTCTATACAACGAACTCCATA
>NW_013673153.1:37556-42369 GCF_000517525.1 Limulus polyphemus | reverse complement strand
TGACTCTTGTCTACTATATGGACTCACATTAACTGGGTTATACTGACATGTGTTTAAAATACGAGTTATAACCAACTCCACACTACTGACTCTTGTCTACTATATGGACTCACATTAACTGGGTTATACTGACATGTGTTTAAAATACGAGTTATAACCAACTCCACACTACTGACTCTTGTCTACTATATGGACTCACATTAACTGGGTTGTACTGACATGTTTTTAAAATACGAGTTATAACCAACTCCACACTACTGACTCTTGTCTACTACATGAACTCACATCAACTGGGTTGTACTGACATGTGCTTAAAACACGAGTTATAACCAACTCCACACTACTGACTCTTGTTTACTACATGAACTCACATCAACTGGGTTGTACTGACATGTGTTTAAAAAACGAGTTATAACCAACTCCACACTACATACTCTTGTCTACTACATGAACTCACATCAACTGGGTTGTACTGACATGTGTTTAAAACACGAGTTATAACCAACTCCACACTACTGACTCTTGTTTACTACATGAACTCACATTAACTGGGTTGTACTGACATGTGTTTAAAATACGAGTTATAACCAACTCCACACTACTGACTCTTGTCTACTACATGAACTCACATCAACTGGGTTGTACTGACATGTGTTTAAAACACGAGTTATAACCAACTCCACACTACTGACTCTTGTCTACTATATGGACTCACATCCTCTAACCCCTATATAAGGATGTTGTAAATTTTGTTTCTTTAGAGTAGGAACTTCTTTGTCAGTATCTGATGTTGTATTTTTTAAAGTTATCTAAGGATGTTATTTCTCTACTCCTAATTTACCTGCTATTATTGTTTTTACTGTTGTCAAATTTGTATTTCTGATCAGGAGCTCCTAGACCAAGCCGTAGCAAATAAGCTAAGTTAGTTATTGAAATACTTTTACAGAAAAGTCAACATATAATTGGTTTTATCTATCTGTTTATTTGTTGATTTTTATTTATTTAATTATTTTGTTATGTTCGTATCTGATCTTAAGTTCACTAGGTGGTTCCAGTTTTCCATATAGCGTTCAAAACTCCGTGTTTTCTTTCTATTGTTGTCGTGTTTTCTAATAATGCAGACATTCGAGTGGAGTATTTATTATTTAAACATTAGCAGCACCTAATTTGTGCTTAATGCTAGACGTAGCGGTTAGCGACATCTATTAATTGATCTGTAAATAATTATATTATGACTTACCTAATATGGGTGAATACATAGCTGTGAAGAATAATCGCTTATGGGCTCCTATAATTCTAATCGTCAGAAGACAAGTTGAAAAGCAGAAAAAGCAGAAGGCGTTGAGAAGTGCACGAAATTGTGAAAGAATAAAGTTGATGAACGTGAAGAAATACATCCATTAAACGCTACTTGTTTCGAAGCATCACACAAAAGGCACAACAACTCCAGTTCAGATAAGTCACGGAGGCTGGGTTAGGGATATATACCTACATTCAGATAAGTCACGGAGGCTGGGTTAGGGATATATACCTACATTCTGATAAGTCACGGAGGCTGGGTTAGGGATATATACCTACATTCAGATATGCCACGGAGGCTGGGTTAGGGATATATACCTACATTCAGATAAGTCACGGAGGCTGGGTTAGGGATATATACCTACATTCTGATAAGTCACGGAGGCTGGGTTATCTGAATGTAGGTATATATCCCTAACCCAGCCTTCGTGGCTTATCTGAATGTAGGTATATATCCCTAACCCAGTCTCCGTGGCTTATCTGAATGTAGGTATATATCCCAAACCCAGCCTCCGTGACTTATCAGAATGTAGGTATATATCCCTAAGCCACGGAGGCTGGATTAGGGATATATACCTACATTTCAATTACGTAAGACGGGGTGTGGGTTGACTGACTCCCCCCCCCCCCCAACCTTTGAGTGAGCCAGGTCTGGGGGTGAAGGTTAGGAACATCTCTTTTATTTTTGCTGTTACGTAGGGTTAAATGTTTCTAGCTGGATATTCCACATTTTCGGCCATTTGTAAAGGAATGTCTTAATTGCTTCTCAGAACCACTTTCTACTATCTCTACAACGGGGATGATGGTCTTGTCGTTAACATCATTAATTTGTTGCTGATGGCTGCATCTTGTGCTCAGTGGAAGATAGCCACTTCCAGAAGTGGGAGGGCTATAGTCTCTGATACAAGGGAAAGTCTCTACTGTTGGGGAAGCTGTTTTGAACTCTTCAGTTTGAGACATTTCATTGAATTGGTAAACATGATTGCTGGACTTTCCAATAGATGGAGCTTCCACTTCACACTCCTTAATCAGGGGTGCTTGCTCACCACGTTCGTCTTCATCATCCTCATCTTCCGTTACTGTCAAAGGCTTACTTTCATTAGTAAAAGAAGTGTTCTGTATGATGTGTTGAAAGTATTTCTCTGATGTTTCTGGTGGTTGCAGCTTCGAGCTTAGAAAAGGGGTTTCTGAAGCTGAGGATGGCATGGGATTACCATTTTGAATGAGATCCTTTGTACCTACAGATGGTAATTGTCTATTGCCCAATGAAGGCTTGCCTGAATTTTTCAATGACTTTTGTTTGGTACTTGAAAAGGAATCGATTAATGTTTTTAATGACAATGATTCATTACTTAGGAGTGGATCTTCCTTCTCCTCTTCAGCTGGATGATTGGAACTTGGTTGTTCTGCTTCTGACGTGTCAGTGTCTGAAAGACCGTCACTTTCTACTGATGCCAAATGACTGGACTCAACCTGGACTTCAACAACCATAGGACAGTCTGTGACATACAATTCTAAGTCCAAGGAGTCCAAGGAGCAAAGAATAGGAGTTTCGCAACCATCCGGATCTGGTAGGTCAATGTCCTGAGGGGATGGGACAAATTCGTCCTCAACTTGTGGACTGTTTATATAAGGTGGGGTTGGCCACGGCTTCATTGGTAGGGGAAGTAGTGGTCGTGGACCATTTGGAATATGCAAGGGACTTGGGGGTTCAGAAGTTGGTGGGTGTACATAAGATGGCCTCCGTTCTGACACAATGGAAACCATCGAAGGTTTCCGAGCAGGGAAGAATGGAGAAGAATTTGGAACAGTTAGATAATTTCCAAAACGGGTAGCCACTGTTGGAGTGTCCTTTGTTGATACCTGTCCATCTAGTAAATATTCAGCCAACATGGCATCACTGTCTCTTGGACGCTGGTCTGAAGGGACAATTTTAACACTTGTATCCTTCCCTTCAAACATGACACAAGCAGCAACCAGCACAATTCCCCCAATCCCCATTATAGCAGGTCCTACGTAGGTCAAGTTGTGTAGATGGTACTGGCGATGTTCATTTATTATATTCACAGTTTCGTTGTGCCTCTGCTCTTTATGGGTTGAGAGCGGGCCAGCATAGAAACCCACGACTGACATGGTAATTCCTACCATGATTAGTAAACTTCCTCCACTGAAGGACTTAACAGCCCCCCAACAACAACCCCACGACAGTTTATTCTTCAGTGCGGCGAGCCCTTTAGGTTTTTTCTCCTCCTCAGAAGACTTACCCAGCTGCCCCTGGGGGTAGTTCAGAGCCGGGTACGGATAGAGAGTTTGATGGGATGGGGCAGTTGCTCGAGATCTGGTTAATGGTGTGAGGGGGATAACTGGTCCAGATACCCTGCTGGTGTTGTGTTGACGTAGCTGACGTCCGATTACTGCAGCGCTGTTCATCGTAGCCAGAGAGGGGGAGTTAGATCTAGTTAGCTCGCCGGGGGGGCAGCTGAGGAACCACCCCTGGCAAGCATCATTTATTCACACAAGTAGAGTACTCCGACTCGGTCGGAGCGAACAGTCACAGATCTCATTCACGTGGAGCTGGTCGTTTAAAGCATTCTGCGAGTTTCGTAATATCTCGTGGCTCGTGCATGACGAGTTACGCACGCACCAAAGTCGCGAACTGGCCGAGTTCTCTTAACGTTGCAGTCAGACTAGCACGCGCACCAAGAGCATGCGTGCAAGAGGAAACCCCAAATCTGCAGAGTTGATCACGTACCTAACAACTGGGCTATCACTCGATCTGCGGGTTTCTGCACAGAGGGCCGGGATGAACATGAAAAATGGCGTCAATTGACTATGAATAAACCTCAGTTTACATAAAAATATTACACGTCTTAAGTTTGCAAGTTCAGGAAATCATAAAAAGAAACCAATAACCTTACGTCATGAGTAACATAAAGAATATTTATTAATATCTACATACGTTTTTCTTTTATTTTAGATCAAAATTTAGCTTGAGTTTCTCATCTCATGCAACATTATTTATCTCGGTGATGAGACAAATGCGATCCGTCACGAGAAACTTTCGAAGCTTATATGCCCACCATAGAATATTGCACGTGACTGTTTCACACTTTAACAACGGTTTAATACCGGCTTGATAATATCTGTTCGTTTTCTATGATAATAACTAAACATCAGCTAAGAGAACAAGTTGAGAAACAATTAAGCAACGTCTATTGATTGGCTAAATTATATAACAGATAGTCCTAGCTTCCACATGGCTCAAAGCCTGAATATCTCGGATCTTCTACTCTTGATAATAAAAAACTAGCTTCCACATGGCTCAAAGCCTGAATATCTCGGATCTTCTACTCTTGATAATAAAAAAACTAGCTTCCACATGGCTCAAAGCCTGAATATATCGGATCTTCTACTCTTGATAGTAAAAAACTAGCTTCCACATGGCTCAAAGCCTGAATATATCGGTTCTTCTACTCTTGATAGTAAAAAAACTAGCTTCCACATGGCTCAAAGC
>NW_013673153.1:35991-36822 GCF_000517525.1 Limulus polyphemus | reverse complement strand
TGATGAACATATTTATATGTATAATACGTGGTTATTGATGAACACATTTATATGTATAATACGTGGTTATTGATGAACATATTTATATGTATAATACGTGGTTATTGATGAACACATTTATATGTATAATACGTGGTTATTGATGAACATATTTATATGTATAATACGTGGTTATTGATGAACACATATTTATATGTATAATACGTGGTTATTAATGAACACATTTATATGTATAATACGTGGTTATTGATGAACATACTTATATGTATAATACGTGGTTATTGATGAACACATTTATATGTATAATACGTGGTTATTAATGAACATATTTATATGTATAATACGTGGTTATTGATGAACATATTTATCTGTATAATACGTGGTTATTAATGAACATATTTATCTGTATAATACGTGGTTATTGATGAACATATTTATATGTATAATATGTGGTTTTTAATAAACACATATTTATATGTATAATACGTGATTTTTAATAAACACATATATGTATAATACATGGTTATTGATGAACATATTTATATGTATAATACGTGGTTTTTAATAAACACGTATTTATATGTATAATACGTGGTTTTTAATAAACACGTATTTATATGTATAATACGTGGTTTCTAATAAACACGTATTTATATGTATAATACGTGGTTTTTAATAAACACATATTTATATGTATAATACGTGGTTATTGATGAACATATTTATATGTATAATACGTGGTTTTAATAAACACGTATTTATATGTATAATACGTGGTTTTTAATAAACACATTTATATGTATAATACGTGGTTATTGATGAACACATATT
>NW_013673153.1:33533-35011 GCF_000517525.1 Limulus polyphemus | reverse complement strand
CTTATATGTATAATACGTGGTTATTGATGAACACACTTATATGTATAATACGTGGTTATTGATGAACACATTTATGTATGTATAATACGTGGTTATTGATGAACACATTTATATGTATAATACGTGGTTATTGATGAACACAATAATCCGGTTCACTAACTCTATTCATCTTCTAAACATATCTACTTATGTAACATTAGTGTTTTTTTCTTTCTAACACGATGTAACAATCTTTATTATAATTATTACATAAATGAATTAATTAGTTTATCATCATCATCCCGAATCGTTTGTGTTGGGGGATAATGTTAAAGTGTTGCACGATCTGAAATGACAAACAATAAATTGAGTAATCCTTAATTTGTTCAGTCACACTTTCAACTACTTTTGACATTAAGCGCACAGCTGCATAATGGGCTATCAGAGGTCGCTGCTGAGATCGAAATCCGAATTTTAGCGTAAAACTTACTCTATTTTTTAGATCATCTTCTACTTGAAATAGTCTCCAAAATGGAATTTTTATTGTTATGGCCTGGTAGTTAGGGCACTCGCCTCGCCATCAGAGGATCGCGGGTTTGAATCCCGTCATCGAAAATGCTCGCCATTTCAGCTATGAAGGCGTTATAATGTCACGATTAATCCAATTATTCTCTGATGAAAGAGTAGTCAAAGAGTTGATGGTGGGTGTTGTTGACTAGCTACCTTCCTTTTGGTCTACCATTTCCAAATAGAAAACAAACAAACAAAAAGAGTCAATCGGACATTAGAGATTTTTAGCACTAAATATATTTTTAATGACGCAATAAGTTTTGTCCTCCTATAGGTTGTTTTCGTTATAATATCAGCTTTGATTTTATCTTCAAATTATCCCTTATA
This sequence comes from Limulus polyphemus, assembly GCF_000517525.1. NCBI lineage: Eukaryota > Metazoa > Arthropoda > Merostomata > Xiphosura > Limulidae > Limulus > Limulus polyphemus. The sequence goes on along the minus strand of NW_013673153.1, from coordinate 34,135 downwards.
CAACCGTCAGTTTTCCTTAATGTACGTATGATAACAATAATGGAATGCTTTTTTTTTACTCTATTTAAATTAAGACATATACATAGTTACGATCAAGAAATTCTGAATGGAAACAAATAAAAGTTATAATAATATATGAAACGCCCAATCTCTGCTACATCCAGTACCTGCGAGGCCTGTCGCCAAATATTAGGGCTATTTAGGACTGCTGGAATACGACAGATAATGTAGTGGTCTAGGCGCTATACATTTTAGGATATGGGTATGAGTAACGTCAAAACGATAGTGAATTGTTATCATACATAGAAAACAGCGAGGAGAGAGCGAACACCCCTCTTTTACTTACTTACACCAGTCCAACCATTTTGTTTGTTTTTTTTTAGCGTGGTGGGCCTGTTTTTTTTCAGTGGGCCTGGAGCTGCAGCTCCACGAGCCCCGCCTTAATCTGGGCCTTGCAATTCGGTCCATGTTTTGGAACAGGGTGGGTCAGGTTCGGCGTTGACCTCTCCTTCCTTATCAGGAATTTTTATTTTGTTTGCACTGTAACCCTTGTTACCTTGTTGCATTACTCACAGTATGTCAAATTTTGGCCATTGTCCACA
>NW_013673153.1:30675-32533 GCF_000517525.1 Limulus polyphemus | reverse complement strand
TAGTTTGTTGATAAAAGCATATAGAGTCCCACCGTTAAAATATAGTTTTGTATTTACTCTAGTTTGTTGATGTGTGTTTTTGATACATTTATCCAGGTTATACAGGCATATTTATTCTACGACTGGTTTTATGTATGTTTTTTAAATTTTTAATATGTTTTCTGATGAAGCTCCTTGTTTGTTGCCAGATTGTAACATCATCTGCGAAATGTGAGCAAAAAGTGTGGTCTGGGTCTTTGAGAGGCACGTGGCTGACATACATGATAAACAGTGTAGGGCTAAGTACTCCTCCTTGAGTGGCATCCGTCTCCGGAGTGTAGCACTCGGAGTAAGTGCCCTCAACATTCACTCTGATGCTCCTATCGTCCAGGAACTTAGAAACCCAGCGAATAATTTAAATGAGGAGTCCCAGTTTGGACAGTTTGTATCCGAGTCTATTGTGCCATACTTTATCAACTGGTTTTTCAACATCTAGGAAGCATGTGACTGTACATTGTTTTTTTGTTACTAAAACCGTGTATTGTTTCTTTCGTTAAACTTATGAGATGATCTGTCTTGTATTTCCGGGAGTATTGATTTAGTTTTAAGGTAACTTATGAGTCTAGTATTTATAGTTTTTTCAAGTAATTTTCCTAGATTGCTTGTTAGATTTATGGGTCTGTAGTTTAGCAGCCCTTTCACCGCCTTAATGCGGTGTATCCTTGCTCACGCGAGTGAGGAGGTCGGTAGAAAAATACGCGACGCCGACAACAAACGAAAGTGACGCTTTACGCCACGCGTAGCGCGGGTTCCTTTGCATCGGACGAACAGATTGTTTGTCATGGCTCCAAATAGCTGAAGGTCTCGGTCCACGCCTCCAAGAATAACATCATTTCTTTTTATGATTGACATTGCCTCGTTTTGTTGCTAGTATTATATAGCATATTTCTCGTGTAAGTAAACGTTTTTTCTATAAGCTATTTTTCATTTCTTCGTCATTCGGGTCCCCTCGTGGGACAGCGGTAACTCTTCGGATTTACAACACTAAAACTAGTGGTTCGATTCCTCTCGGTGGACACAACAGATAGCACGATGTGGCTTTGCTACAAAAAACACACAAACTCGTGACTCGGTCAGTTATGAAACACGTCTTTACTTCACACTAGTTATGTGACTCCGTCGTGATTCGGTCAGTTATGAAACACGTCTTTACTTCACACTAGTTATGTGACTCCGACGTCATTCGGTCAGTTATGAAACACTTCTTTACTTCACACTAGTTATGTGACTCCGTCGTGATTCGGTCAGTTATGAAACACTTCTTTACTTCACACTAGATATGTGACTCCGACGTGATTCGGTCAGTTATGAAACACGTCTTTACTTCACACTAGTTATGTGACTCCGTCAATTTTCTTCCCTTCTGAGGTCACTAATTCACCCAGGTTCATAACCGCTCTTCATATTTCTGTTGACGTATTCATCGTCCTTGATGCCTTTCTAAAAACACTGTTATTTTTAGTGCCATTTCTATGTTTGTAACTACCCGCAGCAAACGAAGATTGGTATACTTTAACTGTATCTTTTCAATGGTTCGATAATTTTGTCAGATTCATGTCGTAATGCGAAGTAAGTTCTTCATCTGTGACCTAATCAGCCAAGATGAAATATACTATATATTATTGCAAGGTATCGACAAACCTTCCTGATAGACATAACACACCAGTTTTCGATCTTATTGTAAGATATCGACAAACCTTCCTGATAGACATAACACACCAGTTTTCGATCTTATTGCAAGATATCGACAAACCTTCCTAATAGACATAACACACCAGTTTTCGATCTTATTGCAAGGTATCGACAAACCTTCCTGATA
>NW_013673153.1:28506-29675 GCF_000517525.1 Limulus polyphemus | reverse complement strand
CAAGGTATCGACAAACCTTCCTGATAGACATAACACCCCAGTTTTCGATCTTATTGCAAGGTATCGACAAACCTTCCTGATAAACATAACACACCAGTTTTCGATCTTATTGCAAGGTATCGACAAACCTTCCTGATAGACATAACACACCAGTTTTCGATCTTATTGCAAGGTATCGACAAACCTTAGTGATAGACATAACACACCAGTTTTCGATCTTATTGCAAGGTATCGACAAACCTTCCTGATAGACATAACACACCAGTTTTCGATCTTAATAAATTATTTCGTCGTCTGAGCCACAATCATCATTAAGAATTTTTTATCAGAATTTGGGAAAATTGTTTCCTAAACTCTCTTGTAAGTTGTGGGTGTTAAGCCTTAAAATCCTCTTTAATTATACGAAACAAACACACAAATGTGAACCCTTTTTTTTCAGTTATGTTCAGTTTAAGTGCTCTCAACACCCAGTAACGTCGACTATAACTTTTATTTTATTTTTCTTATAAGACCTTATCTAAACGACGCATACAATAGGCCTGACGCCATTAATCAAACAGTATAAACCGATTCACCAACCAAGCACGTAGATCATAATTAAGAGTGAAGTTTCCATAAACGTGCTCCTATTCGTAAACATTACCGCATGTTCTAATAAGACATTAATAAACCTATAATGTGTAATTAACCTATTAAAGAGAAATGGAATATATTAACTCATGTTCCAGCGAAACAAAACAGAAAGGAGACTATCCAAAACATTTCTGAAGAGAATATTATGCTTATAGAAAATGTATAGTTCATAAAACTCACTTGTTATTTTTCTGTTACAAATTTTCGGCTGTTCATCCCTGATCACAACTCAACGTTTCGTATGTCCAACATTTTTTTGAGTTGAATTTCTGCCGATCAGAAACTTTTACATAATTTTATTCTCAGCGCTAATTTTCTTCGTTCTGTTCTTTACGCACTAAACGAGTTTATGGCTGTAATTTATTTAGTATACTTGCTAGCCATCAGCCATCCTTTGTTCCGTTTTAATCATATAAAGATCCTGCCCAAACCATCTCTTCTCAAATTTCAGAAAAATACAAAAACCAATTAATCTAATCTTAAAAGGCTTTCTATTTAACTTATTTATTCTCTTGAGAGAAGACCAAAGTTATCCA
>NW_013673153.1:25876-27604 GCF_000517525.1 Limulus polyphemus | reverse complement strand
CAACTTTCACTTTACTCCGTTTCAAACATGGATTTATCCTCACAGAGAGGATAAGTGAGCCGAATATAGTTAGCCAACTTTCACTTTACTCCGTTTCAAACATGGATTTATCCTCACAGAGAGGATAAGTGAGCCGAATATAGTTAGCCAACTTCCACTTCACTTCGTTTCAAACATGGATTTATCCTCACAGAGAGGATAAGTGAGCTGAACAAAGTTAGCCAACTTTCACTTTATTTCAGTGTACAGTGTACTCTCATAGAGAGGATAAGTGAGCCGAACAAAGTTAGCCAACTTTCACTTCGTTTCAGACATGGATTTATCCTCACAGAGAGGATAAGTGAGCTGAACAAAGTTAGCCAACTTTCACTTTACTCCGTTTCAAACATGGATTTATCCTCATAGAGAGGATAAGTGAGCCGAACAAAGTTAACCAAATTCCACTTTACTCCGTTTCAGACATGGATTTATCCTCACAGAGAGGATAAGTGAGCTGAACAAAGTTAGCCAACTTTCACTTTACTCCGTTTCAAACATGGATTTATCCTCATAGAGAGGATAAGTGAGCCGAACAAAGTTAGCCAACTTTCACTTTATTTCAGTGTACAGTGTACTCTCATAGAGAGGATAAGTGAGCCGAACAAAGTTAACCTAATTCCACTTCACTATGGTTAAGCCGTATCTTGTCTAATGGAGAAAAACTTAACTCACATTTTTCAGCAACGATTTGTCTATAGATTGGCCAGTCGGACCTAGGTCAACACAGAGCGAGTTTATAAAGATGACTGAAAGTGAACAGACAAATATTGGCCCAGCATGGCCAGCTGGTCAGGGCGCTCGACTCGCAATCTCCAAGTTAAAAATGTTGACTGGCTGCCTTCTTTCTGGTCAATAAGCGATTGTTTAATGAATAATTAAGTTTGATATTTTTTTGTAGATAAGTGTTTTCTCAGAGTATTTTGCATTATATATCCAAAATCTTGGACAAAGTAGGCTTAGCAAAATATAAGGCACAGTCTGTCCTTTTCCGGCCGATTATGTAAATTAAACACGGAAAAATTAAAGCCAGCTCTGTGGCGACCTCTAGTGACGAAAGCGAGTTTTTGTCACTAACGATCAGCTCTTCCGGTTCGTGCCCGATTGCTGTAGCCAGCAAAAACAAAAGAAACTGCACATTGAGGCTCACGAGCTGAATAGCAACCATGTTACAAAACGTAGTATAAAACTTGGAAAGCAGGGATGTCTAACTTGAAGAGATTTCGCCATGACTCTTGTTAATAAACACATATAATTCATTAATACATAGTACACTGATCTACGTACTTCATTCATACATATAACAGTACACTGATCTACGTACTTCATTCATACATATAACAGTACACTGATCTACGTACTTCATTAATACATATAACAGTACACTGATCTACGTACTTCATTAATACATATAACAGTACACTGATCTAGGTACTTCATTAATACATATAACAGTACTGATCTACGTACTTCATTAATACATATAACAGTACACTGATCTACGTACTTCATTAATACGTGTAACAATACCTTGATCTATGTACTTCATTGATACCTGTAACAATACCTTCATCTATGTACTTCATTGATACGTGTAACAATACCTTCATCTATGTACTTCATTGATACCTGTAACAATACCTTCATCTATGTACTTCATTGATACCTGTAACAATACCTTCATCTATGTAC
>NW_013673153.1:24276-24876 GCF_000517525.1 Limulus polyphemus | reverse complement strand
ATTGATACGTGTAACAATACCTTCATCTATGTACTTCATTGATACGTGTAACAATACCTTCATCTATGTACTTCATTGATACGTGTAACAATACCTTCATCTATGTACTTTATTGATACGTGTACCAATTCCTTCATCTATGTACTTCATTGATACCTGTAACAATACCTTCATCTATGTACTTTATTGATACCTGTAACAATACCTTCATCTATGTACTTCATTGATACGTGTAATAATACCTTCATCTATGTACTTTATTGATACGTGTAACAATACATTCATCTATGTACTTTATTGATACGTGTAACAATTCCTTCATCTATGTACTTTATTGATACCTGTAACAATACCTTCATCTATGTACTTCATTGATACGTGTAACAATACATTCATCTATGTACTTCATTGATACCTGTAACAATACCTTCATCTATGTACATCATTGATACCTGTAACAATTCCTTCATCTATGTACTTCATTGATACGTGTAACAATTCCTTCATCTATGTACTTCATTGATACCTGTAACAATACCTTCATCTATGTACTTTATTGATACGTGTAACAATACCTTCATCTATGTACTTCATTGATAC
>NW_013673153.1:21573-23345 GCF_000517525.1 Limulus polyphemus | reverse complement strand
ATTGATACGTGTAACAATACCTTCATCTATGTACTTCATTGATACCTGTAACAATACCTTCATCTATGTACTTTATTGATACGTGTAACAATACCTTCATCTATGTACTTCATTGATACACATTATAAAGCAAGTACCCATCTGCTCATTAATACATATAACTGCTTCCATCTACATACTATTGTTGATATTTTAACGCAGAGCTATACAATGAGCTATCTATATACGCTTTGTTCTTCGAGGGGAATCGAATCCCGGATTTTAGCTGACCCATCAGGAAACTCGTGTATATTCTTCATAATTAAATAAATAACAATATATTAATCTACATACGTTATTAATACATGTAACATTACTCTCTGCTACGTGCTTCATTAATACATGTAACATTACTCTCTGCTACGTGCTTCATTAATACATGTAACATTACTCTCTGCTACGTGCTTCATTAATACATATGCCAATATATCAAATTACACACTTTATTAATACGTATGATATTAATACATCCACGCACATATATAAGACTCAACTCACGATATTTTCAAGAACTTTTCCCTTATTCTTTTATAGTATTGGTGGATTGAGAGTTTCGAAGGAAATTAATATTAAAAATTTATTTAACATGAAAACTATGAATTCACGTATCATTAACTTTGAGATAGAAAGTAGTGCGAGTATATCAAAAAATGAAATATATGTTCCAATTATTCCTGGTAATTACAGTTGTTGTGTAAAACTTGTTAAAAATCTCGAAGAAATATCAATAATTACTGGGAAATTGGTTGGATATAAGTTACGAAAACAGGAAAAACGACTTGCCTTATGTTAGGCCTACTTTATTCTTGTTTAATGCAATATAGCGTTCCAAAGAACTCTTTACAATAAAGTTAATAATGATTTAGTTAGAGCCTTGGACGAAAAGTCCAGAAATACTTTTTTAATCACAGTTCGTCAAATTCTCAAATGGCATCGGTAAGAATGCTCCTTATTGGTTCCCAGTTCACATATACAAGCATGTGATCGAAAACAAACTCGGACACATAACACTGTGTTAGGTTAATCTAAAATCAAATTTTGATCGACTGTTATGGAACAACAACACATTTATAGGATACAAGTGCAGGTGCTCTCTTCAGTCCAGATTTTGTTTTTTCGAAACTTGTATCCATATAAATTTGTTGTTGTTTCCTATTAGTGAATCTGAGCTTTATTTCAGACTGTTCAGTTTATTCGTTTTTAGTCAGCTTCTACAACAGTGCTAATTTATATTTTAAAAAATGTCATATATTAGAATATTTGTCGGAATTATTCAAATCGAACAGATAAAAAAAGTCATTCCTTTATAATTTCTCAAAATTGTCGCCTTAACAGATTCTTGTGTCACTTTTTTTTTATAAGCTTTGTATTTTGTACCCTGATGGGACTGCGGTAAGTCTACGGACTTACAACGCTAATATCCGGGATTCTGTTCCCCGCGGTAGACACATAAGAACAAAACAATCAAACAGGTTGGTGTTTAATAAAGGCATAATCTAAATATAACACAAGGCCTAAAAATACGGACGAACAGATAGACACTCGCTTGACAACAAACAAAGAAATAAATGTTTTTGTCTATAGTTTCTATAAAATTTGGGCACCTCATTGGTGGTTATAGAATACTGCTGACCCCCCCCCCACCCCCCAAAGAAAAAAGAAAGTAAATATACACTATTGTACTTATTTTATTGTACTTCTATTTAACAATCGTACCAACTTAAAGAAAGTAA
>NW_013673153.1:19467-21160 GCF_000517525.1 Limulus polyphemus | reverse complement strand
AGAATCAACCAGATTCATTAAAATATGTGGTGGTAGTTTTCCTCTCTAAAATACTGTTAATAAATACTTTATAGTAACGCCATGGAATCAAGATCAACAGTTTCTTGTCATCACCCCATGCGATCGTCACAAGCATAATTATTTACGCTAAGTGCTTAAGCTAATATCACAAGACGCTAAACTCTCTTTAATTTGGAATTTCATAAAATTTAGGAAATTTGTTCTTAAAAGTTGGCAATGAATATTAATCAATCACCCGTATGATTCTTTTGAAAACTTGAGCTGGAAACTGATAATCTAATTTGCTTGGCCTAACCAATACTTCTGTACCTGCACGTCCTTTCACTCTATAGTTTTGCTGCTATAAATAAGCTGTCTTTAATCCGAATGACAAAAAACTAAAAACGGTCCACTTTTACTCTTAAGTGAAACTATAGAAAAACTTTCAGGCCGATAACTCACCTGACTTCTTATGTAGGAGAGCGATAATATTTTTGTCAAATTTGAGCAATTTGTTGAATAACTTTGCACATGTGGCTTATATTTAGACCAAACTTGACACCTAATTGTAAGCTGTAAAGATCCATCAGTGAACGAAATTTGGAAAAAATCCATAAAAGTAAAGTGTGTTTTTCTATTAAATAAAGTTTCCATACTTTCAGCGCGAAGAGAAAAATTTGATAGAAAAAATAAATAAATCAAAATTGGAGATTTGATATATCGTTTATTTATTAATGTATTGCCTGGAAATTTGGTATGTGAAGTAAGGTTCCAGTAGAGCACATTCACTGAAAATATATGATAATTTGAATAACCGAGCTACAGAAGGTGGAAAATCGCTAAACTATCACCCCTGGTAATAACACACAGTGTGTCCTGCACGTTGTTTTGGCCGCACGATACATTATCGTGTGTATTAATAATGTATGTTATGAAATGTAATGATTATAGTAGCTTGGTATCTATTTGTAGGGCGTATACCCTGGTATCCCTAAGATGTAACATTATTACTACAACATACTATAGAGATCATACCCTGGTAGCCTGGAGATGTAACGTTATTGTTAAAACACCCCTCACAAGGATTATACCAGAGCAAAACAGTCCAAAAGTCAAGTTACCAACCTTTACCCTAATGACTTGTGTTCATTGCTGAGCGCTTAGAGATGAGAATAGTTCCAGCTGTATTCCATAGAACACTTCTGATGTAGTGTGGGTTTTCTGAGGGTGTATATATACAAACGATTCAAGATGCGAAAATTCCTCACGGACACATTAACTTATTCCAAGGTGCTGAAACGTCTGATGTCATGTCCCTTTTATTTAATTACAAGGGGGTCTGTTTCTTTCTGATACTTTCATCAAGTTACACAAGGGCTAACTGTCCCGAATTTCGAAATTACAGCTTAGAGTGGAGGAAACGAGTCAACAACTACTACCAACAACGCTTGGGCTACTTTTGTTGAGACTGAATATTGGGATTTGACAGTCACTGTTATAAAGCATCCGCAGCCCCAATGTGCGATTTTATTTCAACAAGGGGACGCGAACTGCAGAACTTCGGACCCACAACCCGGCTCCAAATGATGGTAAAAAATACTCCTCAGATTAGAGATTTGAACTTGGCAGTTATCACTGTCACGACTACAGAGCCTTCTAGCGGTAGACCAAATACTTCTCTAACATATACCTC
>NW_013673153.1:16858-18497 GCF_000517525.1 Limulus polyphemus | reverse complement strand
TCAAGTGTGTTTGTGGATGTAACTTAATAATTTGCTGAATTTCTTGATCACAAATGACGTAAAATTCAGAGTAAGATTTCAAGTAGCCATTTTATTAGGAACACTGGATTTCACTTCTCAAGGGGTGATAGGTTTACACGGAAAATTATTTATCACAAACGACGTAATTTTCTCAACTTCCTCATAAAACAAAAATTTTTATATTCTGATCTCTCAGAATTTTTAACCATATATCCTTGGAACACCAGAGGAATAAGACATTTACAATGTCCACTTAAAGAAGTAAAAATACATTTACAATGGCTACTTAAAGAAGTCAAAATACATTTACAATGGCTACTTAAAGAAGTCAAAATACATTTACAATGTCCACTTAAAGAAGTAAAAATACATTTACAATGTCCACTTAAAGAAGTAAAAATACATTTACAATGTCTACTTAAAGAAGTCAAAAAACATTTACAATGTCTACTTAAAGAAGTCAAAAAACATTTACAATGTCCACTTAAAGAAGTCCAAATACATTTACAATGTCCACCTAAAGAAGTCAAAATACATTTACAATGTCCACTTAAAGAAGTCAAAAAACATTTACAATGTCCACTAAAAGAAGTCAAAAAACATTTACAATGTGCACTTAAAGAAGTAAAAATACATTTACAATGTCCACCTAAAGAAGTCAAAATACATTTACAATGTCCACTTAAAGAAGTCAAAAAACATTTACAATGAACTTGAGTTTAAATTATATGAAATTATTTTGAAACTGAAAATCTAAAAATGAAAGTTTTTTTACATTTTATTTATATTCCTTTATAACTTGAGTGTAATATTTGGTGTTTAATAATTAAAGAGGTAAAATGATCAAACTTTCAAGCCATTACCAATGTACCTGCTGTATTCATTTGTTTCAGAAATTTAGTTTGAAGCTATACAAGGGCTATCTGCGCCCAGTCGTGTGTCACCATGAACTAGTGGGCTTAGAGGGTATGGTAGTTAGTCCAAAGAACTCACGGCCAACACTTGGGCAATTCCGAATATTGGATTTGACCATCATTTATAACACATTCAATTTCCCTTCGTACGAAGCACATATTGCCAACAACGAGTTGTGAGCCATGAATTCTCGGATTCCGTGCACGTTAATTACGAAGTTACCTGCTGTAATTCGGTGACTTAAGACAATCATAATAGTCTTTTAACCATCGATTTTCGCAACAACAAAGAGAAACATGAGACAGCTGAATTCAAACCCTTACTCGCGCCATCTAGTTGTTAACTTTGGCAAACAATCTTGGATTAAGACTGCTTTAAACACAGCTTTAGAATAGTTTAGAATTAATCGATTCTCAGGTCATGCTAGCTTTGAATATACCATGCACAGGTTCAAAAAGTATCTTTAACTGTATATTCATTATTTACCATATAATATACACTGGTATTGTGTCAGTCCATAAAGAGTCATAAAGTATCTTTAACTGTATATTCATTATTTACCATATAATATACACTACTATTGTGTCAGTCCATCCACAAAGTCATAAAGTATCTTTAACTATATATATATATATTCATTGTTTACCATATAATATACACTACTATTGTGTCAGTCCATCCACAAAGTCATAAAGTATCTTTA
>NW_013673153.1:15206-16016 GCF_000517525.1 Limulus polyphemus | reverse complement strand
GGTTAACGTGGGATATTGGAGTTTATGGTGTTGCTTTTCTGTGGTTAACGTGGGATATTGAGTTTGTAATGCTGCTTTTCTGTGGTTAACGTGGGATATTGAGCTTGTAACGTTGCTTTTCTGTGGTTAACGTGGGATATTGAGCTTGTAACGTTGCTTTTCTGTGGTTAACGTGAGATATTGAGTTTGTAACGTTGCTTTTCTGTGGTTAACGTGGGATATTGAGTTTGTAACGGTGCTTTTCTGTGGTTAACGTGGGATATTGAGTTTATGGTGTTGTTTCTCTGGTTAACATGGGATATTCAGTTTATGGTGTTGCTTTTCTCTGGTTAACGTGAGATATTGAGTTTATGGTGGTGTTTCTATGATTGACGTGGGCTATTGAGTTTATGGTGTTGTTTCTCATGGTTATCGTGGGACATTGAGTTTATGATGTTTCTCTGGTTAACGTGGGATATTGAGTTTATGGTGTTGTGTCTCTGGTTAACGTGGGATATTGAATTTATGGTGTTGTTTCTCTGGTTAACGTGGGATATTGATTTTATGGTGTTGCTTTTCTCTGGTTAACGTGGGATATGAGTTTATGGTATTGCTTTTCTGTGGTTAACGTGGGATATTGAGTTTATGGTGTTGCTTTTCTGTGGTTAACGTGGGATATTGAGTTTGTAACGTTGTTTCTCTGGTTAACGTGGGATATTGAGTTTATGGTGTTGCTTTTCTGTGGTTAACGTGGGATATTGAGTTTATGGTGTTGTTTCTCTGGTTAACGTGGGATATTGAGTTTATGGTGTTGCTTTTCTGTGGTTAACG
>NW_013673153.1:12154-15076 GCF_000517525.1 Limulus polyphemus | reverse complement strand
CGTGGGATATTGGGTTTGTGGTATTGCTTTTCTGTGGTTAACGTGAGATATTGAGCTTGTAACGTTGCTTTTCTGTGGTTAACGTGAGATATTGAGTTTGTAACGTTGCTTTTCTCTGGTTAACGTGGGATATTGAGTTTATGGTGTTGTTACTCTGGTTAACGTGGGATATTGAGTTTGTAATATTGCTTTTCTGTGGTTAACGTGAGATATTGAGTTTATGGTGTTGCTTTTCTGTTGTTAACGTGAGATATTGAGTTTGTAACGTTGCTTTTCTGTGGTTAACGTGGGATATTGAGTTTATGGTGTTGCTTTTCTGTGGTTAACGTGGGATATTGAGTTTATGGTGTTGCTTCTCTGTGGTTAACGTGGGATATTGAGTTTGTAACGTTGCTTTTCTCTGGTTAACGTGGGATATTGAGTTTATGGTGTTGTTTCTCTGGTTAACGTGGGATATTGAGTTTATGGTGTTGCTTTTCTGTGGTTAACGTGGGATATTGAGTTTGTAATGTTGCTTTTCTCTGGTTAACGTGAGATATTGAGTTTGTAACGTTGCTTTTCTGTGGTTAACGTGGGATATTGAGTTTGTAATGTTGCTTTTCTCTGGTTAACGTGGGATATTGAGTTTGTAATGTTGCTTTTCTGTGGTTAACGTGGGATATTGAGTTTGTAATGTTGCTTTTCGTGGTTAACGTGAGATATTGAGTTTGTAACGTTGCTTTTTTGTGGTTAACGTGGGATATTTGTTAACTTTTGTAAATATTTTTGAAATGTTATTGGTTCTCCACATCTTCATCTTTAAATTTGATAGTGTCAGTTAATGTCAGGTTTTGGTTCGTGTACCGGCTTGAAGATTTGAAGATCCAAGGTTTCGAACTGCGATATGTCGCTCGTGACGTTTCGCATTTTCTGGTTTTGGAGGTGTTACAGCAGTGAAATTCAATTTCACTATTCGTTTGAGATTAACCACTTAGGCGGAAAATGCTACTGACAAGTTATTTACCTTCTGTTAGGAGTTATGTCTGAACTTATAGGACCAATTTCATCATCTTTTAGGCCGTGTCACATAAGACCACTATCACTTAGATTCCTTTGAACGTTGTTAACTTAGTTTATTCCTTCAAGATGAACAGCCACGCTGGTTTCACGAATCGGAAGAAAAGATGTCCACGAACTGATGAATTATGTGTGAAGGTCACCATATGAAGTATCAGTCTTTCACACGAAGATAAAACACAGTAAATTACGTCTTTGTTAAAACTTGAGATTCTGATAACAATGTCGTCTTTGTTTCATTACAGTGTTTGGCTGTTAGAGTAGAGAATAAGAGGACGCTCGATGACAGGAGGAATTCACGTATATCATGAAGAAAAAAACAGTAGTCTTATTGCTCTCTAAAAGTAATTAATAGGCTTAGCGCTCGCTGTTGATCATGTTAAACTGGTAATTAAAGTCTCGCGGTGTTACGGTGGCGTTTCCAAGGCAACGAGGAACTATGGTATATCCAGTCTTACTCGGGCTGAAAATGATATGACAAGGATCATAAATTGATCTGATTAAAAACGCCATAAACGTGATCGATGCAGCTTAGGCCTAACATTAATTTACACACACTTAAGTTTATAATGGACTTGATGAAAAGCGAAGTTTCGTGATTACGTACACTTCACATAATAAATCGAAGAGGTTTTTTTTTATGTTATATCGTTTGATTTTTTGTTTGCGATTTCATTTTCCAAATTTTCTTGCCCGTTTTATTTCACTCTCTTGTGAAAGTTGATTTTATTTTCTAAGAGTTTGCAATTAAAATTAATTAATTAATAAATTGTTTTTGGAGCAAATTCTGGCACTCAACAACATATTTAAATGTTTAATAAACCACTGAATTCGTCTGCTGAGTGTTAGAACTTGAAAGTATGCAGAGTAACCCTAACGTAACTTACACGCTTAGGCTTAACATTTCCAATTGATGTTTAAACACGATACGACTCCTTCTGTGTTGTAAAGCATTGTTTATACGTCACCTAACAATAATGCATCACTTCTTTATAAGTTTGAAACAAATCCGTCTGAAGTCGTTTTAGGGACATTCTACATACAAATTTTAGGGTTAGTGAAGATTTTTTGCCCGTTTCATTAAACAAATACACAAGCCTAAGTCGAGTAAAGTGTTATTGTGCCAATCTCTCACGTATTTCTTAGAATAAAATTAAAAAAGTAAACTAAATTTTACGACTTCAACTTTTGTGTGGTTTGTTTCGAATTATGCGTTGTGTTTAAAGGAATATAACACAAAGTAACATCATAAGAGTTACCACGTTTTGTTTTTAAAGTATTATAACACAAAGTAACATCTTAAGTTTGTTTGTTTGTAGTTAAGCACAAAGTTACACAAAGGGCTATTTGTGCTTTGCCCACCACGGGTATCGAAACCAGATTTCTAGCGTTGTAAGTCTTCACATATTCCGCTGTGGCATTTACGGGGGCAACATCATAAAAGTCATCACATTTTGTGTTTAAAGGAGTATAAAACAAAGTAACACTATAATAGTTACCACGTTAAAATAACACCACGTTTAATGGAATATAACACAATATAGTATCACGAGTTATTGTTTGTTGCGTTTAAAGGATATGTAATATTGTGTTATTGAAGAAAATATAACACTAAATAGTGCTGTAAGAGTTACCAGATTCTATCAAGTGATTCATCAGATTGCTGGAATCTAAGACTAAAACTTGGACAGATTCTGTTAGGTCTCTATAATTTGAACATCCTTACTTGTTCTCTTTCTGTTTTGTTTTTGTTTTTGGAATTTCGCGCAAAGCTACACGAGGGCTATCTGCGCTAGCCGTCCCTAATTTAGCAGTGTAAGACTAGAGGGAAGGCAGCTAGTCATCACCACCCACCGCCAACTCTTG
>NW_013673153.1:2061-12071 GCF_000517525.1 Limulus polyphemus | reverse complement strand
TTCACCTGGCCATGCCAGGCCATTTTCTCTTTCTTTGAACATAGCTTTTGAATGAAGAAGACAACATTTAATTAACGGACAAATAATTGAAAACCGGGTATAAAATTATAAAAAGACGTAAGAAAAACAAGCAGAACTTCTATCTCGTTTCTCTCATCTACATTTTAATTATAATGTGCCACTTATTTGGCCTTAATATTAAAATAGTAAAACTTGACATGTATCGTTTGGGAAAAAGGATTTACTTTTACAGGTGCTCGTAATTATTTCACGACTTAGTATATCTGTCCCAGGCTGTGGTGAATGTCCTGTTTGTAATTAATATAATTATTAAACCTACTCAGCTTTGTTATTTAAATTACATAATGTAACTCCACCCATGTTCCCATGGCAACATTAGTATGAATGTATAACTGGTTCGTTATCGTCAGAGTGTGAATTATAAATGACGTAAAAAAAAGAAATGTTACAGCATGATAATACTAATTTTATAATAACCAAAACAAATTTAGAAAAATTTACAGAATTTTTTTCTTCTAAAAAATAAGTGCTTTTATGAAGCCTTTTATCTTCGTTATGTAGGTTGTATATGGTAAATAAATAATTAAACTGCTGTAAAACGAGCTTAGTGCTGCCATCTATTGGCTATTTCATTAGAATATTTGCTGAGGTTTTACTGAACATTTTCAACCGTGGAGATAAGCGATTAATTTTACTTTTAAATAAGAGAAATACCGATTTTTTTTAAATTTCATCTTCTTCGTAAGTGTCTGAGGGTGCATTTGTCAATTAATAGTGATTATTTTTTTACAACTTAAAATAAATTATTTTTTTACAACTTAAAATAAATTATTTTTTACAACTTAAAATATTACTTTATTAATATTATCTTAATAATGACAGCAAAAAATGTGTTAAGTAAAAGTTTCGACTGTTTCCCTGCAATTCGGATTACAAAGAACACCAGATTCTCTTGTTTCCAATTTCATTCCAGTACTGTCGAAGTTTGTACCGCTAGATGGCAATAACTGTTACTTCAAACTATGTGGTTACGCGTTTTAAAATTGAAATTGTTATTAAAGAATATATTAACAACAAACAAGCTGTGCACTCAATAATTAATTTTGTTTAGTAAAATATTTAAAGTTTATTAATAAGTATCTGCGGTAACGAGAAACTAATTTGCCCTTTAATCATTAAACAACAATATACCTGTCAATAAAGATTCATCATTCTTGTTAATAATGATGCACGATTCCTGCCAATATTGAAACGATGATTATTCTTGTGAATAATCTTGCAAAACCATTCTTGTCAATAATACACACCGTTCCTGGCAATATTGTTAAAACAACATTCTTCTGATAATATAAGTAACGTTAAAATACCAATCCTGACATTATCTAACAAATAATGTCACAACTGTCAATAATGATACAACGTAGTTCCTGCCAATAACGTTTCTTTTCAATAATGTTTCCTTAAAGTGTTTTAAAATCTGCCAATAAATAATTGAAAATATAAGTGTAAAAGAACTTTTTGTAAAATTATATTACTCATACGATCCATTAGGCCTACTACATTTTTAAACACTACTTCTTAATCCTTAGGGATTTTTAAGAATTAAAAGAATATATAATAATTATATTCGAACAACACCATATTATCATACCCATTGCCGACGAGTGGTTTCTCTTAATCCAGAGCTCTTCAGGCCGGTTGGGATACAACAAACACAGTAGTTGTTTGTTTGTTTTGAATTTCGTGCAAAGCTACACGAGGGCTATCTGCGCTAGCCGTCCCTAATTTGGCAGTGTAAGACTAGAGGGAAGGCAACTAGTCATCACCACCCACCGCCAACTCTTGAATTTCGCGCAAACTCCACGAGGGCTATCTGCGCTAGCCGTCCCTAATTTATCAGTGTAAGACTAGAGGGAAGGCAACTAGTCATCACCACCCACCGCCAACTCATGGGCTACCAACAAATAGTGGGATTGACCGTCACATTATAACACCCCCACGGCTGAAATGGCGAGCATGTTTGGTGTGACGGGGGATTCGAACCAGCGAACCGCAGATTACGAGTCGAGCGCCCCAACCACCTGGCCAGGCCGGGCCCACAGCAGTGGTCGGAACACTATTTATATAAACGATTCGATACAAATAAACTTGTTATCGTTCTTGTTGAAGGCGTACGCACCATATCTATGTTTGTTGCCTAAATTAGGCAACCGCATTCTACGGTACTGTAATACTACGATGTCATATCGATTTCCCAAAGTATTTTATAGATTGAATAAAACTATGAAATGTTTATTACTGAATACAAATCTGATTGAGGTTATCTGCAATTAATAACAATATCAATTAATTCTGTACAAAAACCTAGTTGAGTTAGTCTATATTTAATAATAATTAATTTGATGATTTTTGCCGTACCGAAAGTCGGTTGAATTTAGCTAAGTAACTAAAACCCATTACATATAGTTGTTTTAGTTTCATAAAAAGCTTTCATCAACATCATGCTGAATTTAACCTTGAAGTAGCTCTTTCGATAACGTACTTGATTCTTTGTTGCTTTCTGTTGAAAACTGACGGCCGATCATCAAAACAGAGTTGTTGTTTTCGGCTCTAAAAACAAGAACGAAATTTCTTCTTCAATCAGAGGTCTCTGATTTGTTTACTCGATCGAGTAGCTTGGTTACAAAACAAGTAGTAATATAACAAACCGAGAACAACAACACTTTGCTGAAATATTACAAAGACAAAACAACAAAACTTTATAACAAACACAACACAACAGCACTTGTTGAAATATAACAGAGAAAAATATTGAGATATAACAAAGACAAAACAATATCTAATAACAAACACAAAACAAATATAATAAATTCAAAACAAGATTTTATAGAAGTGTAATAAAAGAAGTGGTCGTACAAGAATGTAATAAACCCAAAATAACTAGGCTTCGTAGAAATATAACGTGGTTTTATAATAACTTACTGATTTTATACTTTTTTAACAAACTGCCGAGGTCAGGATTCTGTAATAATGAACTGAGGTGACGTTTGTTGTAACAATACACTAAGTTCATTGTTTCCTAACAGTACATTAAGTTCATTGTTTCCTAACAGTACACTATATTCATTGTTTCCTAACAGTACACTAAGTTCATTGTTTCCTAACAATACATTAAGTTCATTGTTTCCTAACAATACACTAAGTTCATTGTTTCCTAACAATACACTAAGTTCATTGTTTCCTAACAGTACACTAAGTTCATTGTTTCCTAACAGTACACTAAGTTCATTGTTTCCTAACAGTACACTAAGTTGTGTATTGTTAGGAAACAATGAATATAGTGTATTGTTAGGAAACAATGAACTTAGTGTATTGTTAGGAAACAATGAACTTAGTGTATTGTTAGGAAACAATGACCTTAGTGTATTGTTAGGAAACAATGAACTTAGTGTAGTTAGGAAACAATGTAAGGTCATTGTTTCCTAACAGTACACTAAGTTCATTGTTTTCTAACAATATACTAAGTTCATTGTTTCCTAACAATACATTAAGTTCATTGTTTCCTAACAATACATTAAGTTCATTGTTCCCTAACTGTACACTAAGTTCATTGCTTCCTAACAATACATTAAGTTCATTGTTTCCTAACAGTATATTAAGTTCATTGTTTCTTAACAATACATTAAGTTCATTCTTTCCTAACAGTATATTAAGTTCATTGTTTCCTAACAATACATTACGTTCATTGTTTCCTAACAATGCACTAAGGTCATTGTTTCCTAACAATACACTAAGTTCATTGTTTTCTAACAGTACACTAAGTTCATTGTTTCCTAACAATGCACTAAGGTCATTGTTTCCTAACAATGCACTAAGGTCATTGTTTCCTAACAATACACTAAGTTCATTGTTTTCTAACAGTACACTAAGTTCATTGTTTCCTAACAGTTTATTAAGTTCATTCTTTCCTAACAAGACACTAAGGTGATTATTTCCTAAGAAGACACTAAGTGTTGTACATTATCTGGATGTTAATATTTTTGATCCGATCAACACTGTTAGAACTGTACATTATTTGGATGTTAATATTTTTGATCCGGTCAACAATGTTAGTACTGTATATTATCTGCTTGTTAAAATTGTTATTACGGTCAACAATGTTATTATTGTACATTATCTGGATGTTGATATTTTTCACCGGGCAATACTGTTAGTACTGTATATTATCTGCTTATTAAAATTGTCATTACGGGCAACAAAGTTAGTTCTGTACATTATCTGGATGTTAATATTTTTGATCCGGTCAACAATGTTTTAGTACTGTACATTATCTGGATCTTAATATTTTTGATCCGGTCAACAATGTTAGTACTGTACATTATCTGCTTGTTAAAATTGTTAGTACGGTCAACAGTGTTAGTACTGTACATTATCTGGATGTTAATATTTTTGATCCGGTCAACAATGTTTGTACTGTATATTATCTGGATGTTAATATTTTTGATCCGGTCAGCAATGTTAGTACTGTACATTATCTGCTTGTTAAAATTGTTATTACGGTCAACAATGTTAGTACTGTACATTATCTGGATGTTAATATTTTTGATCCGGTCAACAGTGTTAGTGCTGGTACTTGTTAAAATTGTTAATATGATCTCCAATTTTAATACTAGTGGATTAGCTGCTGGTTAACAGCACTAATTCGGTCAATAATGTTAATAGTAGTGCATGTTTGCTGATCATTAATATTATTAGTCCTATAATGCCTGCTTATGGCTGTTTACATAAAACGGAATAATATTGTGGTGCCTAGAAACGTTTTCTGTATTATGAAGTTAACGAGTGGTATTTTAAATGAGTTCCAGAATAGCCCTCCAGATGCCGATGAATCATGGGAAGATTAACGGACATCTTCCCGATCAATCTAGCGAATAGCCTTCAGCTTTAACGAGTGTTTTATTGGCTACTTTGTCAGTAAAGCGTTTGTAATAAATCTCAGAACTGTCTCTGTTGTGGAGGAGAGACTCGTGTTGTTTCTATAGTAATCCGACCACCTGAATCAGGTTTTAATACGTACAGTCGCCTTCTGTGCACTTTACTGTATATTGCATATTGAATACAATACCTGTAAGGGATAGGGTGGTTTATTAGATTAACAATCAGAATGTAAAAGTAAATTTTTAAAAATAGTCTTAATACTTATAAAGTATCTTATTAATATGCGCTAATAGTATTTTTTAGTCATTTTGTAATGCTCTGATTGCACGACCTTCTTGTGAAGTATGTGTATATCAATACTAAGAGTTAAAACAAAAACACACCTTCTTACCAGAGGTACTCAGTTAAACTTAGAGGTTAATCACAATATCACACGCCCCCCAGTGGCACAGCGGTATGTAGTATTTAGCTACAGGCCCAGACGTTACCTGATTGTTAACTTGTTGTGTTTAACTGGAACACTTTAGATGTAGTATTTAGCTAAAGACCCAGACGTTACCTGATTGTTAACTTGTTGTATTTAACTGGAACTCTTTAGATGTAGTATTTAGCTACAGGCCCAGACGTTACCTGATTGTTAACTTGTTGTATTTAACTGGAACACTTTAGATGTAGTATTTAGCTACAGGCCCAGACGTTACCTGATGGTTAACTTGTTGTATTTAACTGGAACACTTTAGATGTAGTATTTAGCTACGGGCCCAGACGTTACCTGATGGTTAACTTGTGTGGCTGCGTATCGAGTAATCAGACGTTCGAGACGTGATTCTGCTAAACACCACACTTTCAGCTGTTATAAAAATGACACTTAATCGCATGGTTTTGTTCAAAGAGACGAACACAAGGTCTTTCTGCTGGCTGGCAGCCTTCCCTCTGGTCAGTAGTTTGAATTCAGGAACGGCTGTAGCCGAACTTTAAGTGTCTGTGACCTGACCTTTTATACTGCGTGTGCATTACGTGCCGTTAGGGGTGAAATGTGCATAAGGTGCCGTTAGGGGTGAAATTTCTGATGTTTTTCTTTTGTTGTGTAAAAAAGATGGAATACACTAATTAATTATCTAGACAAAACCAAAAGTGTGAGCAATTAGGAATGATCAGATCCTTTGTAGTACTTATAACAAAACTCTTTGAATCATTGGAAATGATGAGATCTCATATAATACCTGTAACAGAGCTTTACGAATCATTGTAAATGATGAGATCTCATATAATACCTGTAACAGAGCTTTACGAATCATTGTAAATGATGAGATCTCATATAATACCTGTAACAGAGCTTTACGAATCATTGTAAATGATGAGATCTCATATAATACCTGTAACAGAGCTTTACGAATCATTGTAAATGATGAGATCTCATATAATACTGGTAACATAGCTTTACGAATCATTGTAAATGATGAGATCTCATATAATACCTGTAACAGAGCTTTACGAATCATTGTAAATGATGAGATCTCATATAATACTTGTAACAGAGCTTTACGAATCATTGTAAATGATGAGATCTCATATAATACCTGTAACAGAGTTTTACGAATCATTGTGAATGATCAGATCCCATTTTAAATTTGTAACAAAACTCTACGGATCACTAAGAATGATCTGATCCCATTTTAAATTTGTAACAAAACTCTACGGATCACTAAGAATGATCAGATCCCATTTTAAATTTGTAACAAAACTCTACAGATCACTAAGAATGATCAGATCCAATGTTTAAACTTGTAACAAAACTCTACGGATCACTAAGAATGTTCAGATCCCATTTTAAATTTGTAACAAACTCTACGGATCACTAAGAATGATCAGATCCCATTTTAAACTTGTAACAAAACTCTATGGATCACTAAGAATGATCAGATCCCATTTTAAACGTGTAACAAAACTCTATGGATCATTAAGAATGACCAGATCCAATTTTAAACTTGTAACAAAACTCTACGGATCACTAAGAATGATCAGATCCCATTTCAAACTTTTAAAAAAACTCTACGGATCCCTATGAATTATTAAGAATGAGCTGTTTCAGAATTACTTACGGAAATGAAAACAAAGTTGTTGTTTTTGTCAGTCGTTGGTTTGCAAAACTTAGTTTACATTAAACACTGAATATGTACAAAGTTAATACAATCTTCATGATGTTCATTATACCGTAGTTTAGTTAAAGAAAATATTGTTAACACCAGAACGATGATAATCCTTTCAAGTACCTATTCCCCACACACTGTTATCACACCATTTCATTATTCTAACTCAATAATTTATTCAAACTGTCCTCATTATTTCGATACCTTCACTACCCCTTCCCACCCCCTTAAAGAATTGCAGTCTCGTTCACTCGCCTAATCACGGCAGAATGGGACTTTAAAGGCTTTACTTCCTTCATTGATTAATTAATTTAAACACCAGGAGGAATCCAAGGTATAGAAAATATGCAACTTGAGGCACATTTATTTAAGTTTGATCTTTTTAACGGCCTTTATCAGCCATTTAAATACTAATTAATTAAATTATCACCTTTGATGCTTTCCTAATACTACACTCATTTGAAACTTATTGAATAATTCGTTAACTACTTGTTAATTTAATATATTATATGTAATTTTACAAGAAGTGTGACGTTTTGCAACTGAAATATGAACGCGAATAACTAGCTCGAGCGTTCCTTTATTTTATTTGTGACACTACTGGAAACGAGAAGTTTTGTGGAAGTGTATTGGATATTGATTTTCGTACAGGAGAATGCAGCACGTGAGCACGAGCTAAACAATTACTAAATCTATGGAAGATCCGAGGGATGTCTCAGGTTAATGACAAATTCAGCACACAGATCAATTACAAGACAACTTGTATTTGATGGATAGTAGACTACATATGCCCTAATTCAAAATGGCGCCTCATAGTAAGCGAGGAAGCCTTGTAATAAAGAAAAAGAAGGTTAGACAATATATATATATATATGGTTATAGAGAAGTTCAGGGAATGTTAGATATACAAGACTGTTTAGTGTAAGTTATTATTTATTTCATTTAGTGATCTGATATTTGATGGTTATTATTTAGTTTTTATAACAAGAGTGTTAAAGTTAATTATTTTAAATGCGATAGTTATAACAAATTTCGTTACGTAACTCTGTAAGAGTAATACGTTATGTGTGTAGCTCAAGTGTTGTAGTATTGTTGACGTCACTTCTCGAAACCTCTCTCGCTATGTGAGTATTGTTACATCATAGCGTCTCCTAGTTTGTAGAAAGTTCTAGGCCTCAGTTGGGCAATATATAAATATAGGCTACCAAGTGAGTGCAAGTCAAGTAAAGTTAAGTCAGAAAACAGTTAGTTAGTTAAAGAAAACGTAAAGTTAGCCGGCGTGGAGTGATTAGCCTTAACAGGTAATCTCTATAGTGTGTTTCACAGCTGTATTGTAACAACAGAAATAGGAAAAATTGTCTTGTCAGTTGGGCTCTAAAGAAACTGAACCAACCTGTGTGGACTTTGACGAAAAAGAGACAATTATTTAAAGTTCAAGATACAACTGTGGTAACCCACTGAGTAACGTAAGTGAATCTATCACAGACTGTGCAGTAAGAAACAGAGTGGAGAAAAATAATTTGTCTTGTCAGTTGGATTCAAAAGTAATTGAATCAGCCTGTGGAGTTTTGACAAGAAAATATAACTATTTAGAGTTTTAGATACAACTGCGATATCCTGTAGTTTAAATAATTTTAGTACATACGTTTGACTTTTTTTGAATATGTTATTTTAAAACAAGTGGATTGTGTGATGTTCGTTTGTTGTTCGAATTTATCGCCAACAAATCACACACACCTACTGTAAAGAATCGAAACCCATATACAAAATCTTGACAGTGAAGTTGAGTTTAATTCCCAGATGGACGTGTCTTTCCAACGTAAGTCCCCCAGTGAGTCAGCAGTCAGCTTATGGACTTACAATGCTATAATCTAGGGTACGATTCTTTGGGGTGGACAGACCAAATAGCCTGATACTGTGGTTTCCAACCTGTGGGTCGTGGCAAGTTGCTAGGGTGTGGCGAGTGTTTCACCAAACGATTGTTGTTGTTGTTTGTTATTAAGCACGAAGCTACACAAAGGGCTCTCAATGCTCTATCCACCACGGGTATCGAAACCCAGTTTCTAGCAGTATAAATCCGCAGACATACCACTGTGCCACTGGGGGCTTCACCAAACGAAGAATAATTAAGAACAAAAAAAAAACTAGAAAAATATTGCATCGGTAAATGGGTTAGGGTGTCATCAGTGAAACAATGTAGGAAACCCCTGGCTTATTGTGTAACTTTACCCTAAAATATACGAACTTTTTCATGTTACAAAAGAAATGTTTAATATAACGATCACTCAGACATTGAAAGACACCAATTTCGTCTAAATTTCATGTGTGATAATAAAATATACAACAACAATTATTATGGTGTTTACAAACTGACGAAGCATTAGTATATTTATACTTGTCACAAGCCATGAGTTTTTACTTATTACATTTTCAAACACTACATTTCTAATCCAGTCCTTTGGGTATGTACAACCAGTCCTTTAGGAATGTACAACCAGTCCTTTGGGTATGTACAACCAGTCCTTTAGGAATGTACAACCAGTCCTTTAGGAATGTACAACCAGTCCTTTAGGAATGTACAACCAGTCCTTTGGGTATGTACAACCAGTCCTTTAGGAATGTACAACCAGTCCTTTGGGTATGTACAACCAGTCCTTTAGGAATGTACAACCAGTCCTTTGGGTATGTACAACCAGTCCTTTGGGTATGTACAACCAGTCCTTTGGGTATGTACAACCAGTCCTTTAGGAAATATACAACCAGTCCTTTGGGTATGTACAACCAGTCCTTTGGGTATGTACAACCAGTCCTTTGGGTATGTACAACCAGTCCTTTAGGAATATACAACCAGTCCTTTGGGTATGTACAACCAGTCCTTTAGGAATGTACAACCAGTCCTTT
>NW_013673153.1:0-1061 GCF_000517525.1 Limulus polyphemus | reverse complement strand
CAACCAGTCCTTTAGGAATATACAACCAGTCCTTTGGGTATGTACAACCAGTCCTTTGGGTATGTACAACCAGTCCTTTAGGAATATACAACCAGTCCTTTAGGAATGTACAACCAGTCCTTTGGGTATGTACAACCAGTCCTTTAGAAATATACAATCAGTCCTTTGGGTATGTACAACCAGTCCTTTAGGAATATACAATCAGTCCTTTGGGTATGTACAACCAGTCCTTTAGGAATGTACAAACAGTCCTTTGGGTATGTACTACCAGTCCTTTGGGTAATGTACAACCAGTCCTTTGGGTATGTACAACCACTCCTTTAGCAATATACAAGAGTTAGAAGTGTGTGTGTAATAATAGTCGCCTTTCAATCACACTCTGTTTGTCATATCTAATACCTACGCCGGGTTTCACTCAGTACAGAGCTCTTCAGGCTGTCTGGAATACAACAAAGACAGTAGCAGCTGGAACCCTATATATATACAAACCATTTGATACAATAGCTGTTATGGTATAAACACATTTCTAAAGATGGCGAAGCATGATTAAAATTATACTTGTCAAAATACATTAGTATTAGGCTTAATACCGCATTGCCCCTAATTACCACCCCTGGAGGCGTTGCAAACTGCAAAGAGGGGCGCTAATTATAGTATTTGTTCGGTTCGGACTCACACGTGATTTGTTGATTTCAATGCTAATAAGTGTGTGTATTTTTCTTCTTTTTTTTGGAAATCAAAATTGCAGTAATAAAAGTGGATTATATGTTGGATTACTTTTGCTGTCACACAAGGTAAAATTTATAAAAATACCGGGGGGGGACGATAATTAGGGGCAATACGGTACATCTTTAAATACGCAAGATAAATAAGAAAATGGAATTTAAAAAACCTTCAAATTGGGACCATAAAAAATAAGGAGACCAGTCTGGAGATCCTGGAGATAAATTATTTACACAAACTACAAATCCCTATTTTGACTCCACAAGTATCACTTAAGGTAACAACATGGAACCCAAATAGAGGTTTGTAGTTTGAGTAAGTAATGTCTACAGTATCTT
>NW_013673152.1:36020-39618 GCF_000517525.1 Limulus polyphemus | reverse complement strand
ATATACCAGTTATGCCATTCTATGTAACATATACAAGTTATGCCATTCTATGTTAACACATACCACTTATGTCATTCTATGTTAACATATACCAGTTATGCCATTCTATGTAACATATACAAGTTATGTCATAAAGTAACAACAATGAAGGTGTAATTGTGTCTTAAAGTAACAACAATGAAGGTGTACTTCTGTCTTAAAGTAACAACAATGAAGGTGTACTTGTGTCTTAAAGTAACAACAATGAAGGTGTACTTGTGTCTTAAAGTAACAACACTGAAGGTGTAATTGTGTCTTAAAGTAATAACAATGAAGGTGTACTTCTGTCTTAAAGTAACAACAATGAAGGTGTACTTCTGTCTTAAAGTAACAACAATGAAGGTGTACTTGTATCTTAAAGTAACAACAATGAAGATGTACTTCTGTCTTAAAGTAACAACAATGAAGGTGTACTTGTGTCTTAAAGTAACAACAATGAAGGTGTACTTGTGTCTTAAAGTAACAACAATGAAGGTGTACTTGTGTCTTAAAGTAACAACAATGAAAGTATATTTGTGTCTTACCTTTATCGTACACAGCTGCACATTCCATGATGAATTGAGATGGTTCTTCATCGAACTCAGCTAGCTGGAAGATAATAATAATAATAATGAAAGAAGTTATTAAAATAGGACAAATTAAATTTCTATAACCTATAATTAAGACAGTTGACCGACGGAGAGATACACAAAGAATAGAGGGCGCAGCCTTATTTGAAAACAAATGCTCTATTAATATTTTTAACTTTCGCCAGGTGGGGATATGTTTATCATATCTGTTTTAGCGCAAAGCTATGCAATAGACCATCTGCGCTCAACCCACCACAGGGAATGGAACCCCAGATTCTAGTGTTATAACTCCATAAACTCCCCACTGGAGGACTTATACCTACCTATTTTTCAAGAATATAACAAAGATGGCCTTTTAATGTTGTTTTGTAAGATATAGATTTTTTTTCATGTCATTTACTACTTTGTTACTTTTTTAAAAAAAATAAAATAAATGCTGAATTAATACTTTTAGCTTCTGATAGATGGAGCCGTATTATGTTTTCCCAGGACATCTTCTAATAGAAAATAAAGATGGTCTTTTATTGTTGTTTGTTGAAGTTAAGCACAAAGCTACATAATGGGCTATCTGTGCTCTTCTCACCACGGGTATCGAAACCCGGTTTCTAGCGTTGTTAGTCCGCAGACATACCGCTGTGCCACTGGAAGGCGATGGTCTTTTAAGTCTTTTTCGAATTTATAGGCTATTTACTACCTTATAACTATTTTTTGAAAATAAATTCTGAATTAATACTTTTAGCTTCTGATAGATGGAGCCATATTATGTTTTCCCAGGAAATTTTCTAACAGAAAATAAAGATGACCCTTTAAGTTTAGTATTTTCTTACTATATAGATTTCGAATTTGTATGCTATTTACTAACTTGTTACCATTTTCTTGAATTTTTTATTTGGTCGTTGTTAGGCACAAAGCTATCTAGCTTTAGCGTCGTAAAGCTACAGACTTACCGCTGAGCCACTAGATGTCCCCTTTCTTTTGTTTGTTTGTTTGGAGTTTAAGCACAAAGATACATATTGGGTTATCAGTGCTCTGCCTACCACGGGTATCAAAACCCGATTTCTAGCATCGTAAGCTGCAGACATACAGCTGTGCCACTTTGAAAATAAATGCTGCCTTAATACTTTTAGCTTCTGATAGATGGGGTTGACTATGTTTTCCCAGTAAGTTTTCTATTATATAATAAAAGTGGCCTTCTAATTTTTGTACGTTCTCGAAATCTAGATTTAAAAATTGTATGTAATCTAAAACTTTATTACTTACCATATTTTCTCTTTCTTTTATGGCTTTTCTTTCCATTTCTCGTTTTTTCGATTTCTCTAACAATGTCCTTTGGTAACATGCTTGTCTGGTAGCGATGTCTTGGCGTCGAGGGAAAGGTTCGAAGTCTTCAAACGCTGTCTGAAAGTAGTACAGTGTCTTATTAAAATAGCATTCAAAAATTAAAGGGGGGATCTTAATGAAACATAATCACAATATTCTTGAGAGGAATTGCAAGCTAGTTCATCGAACTGCGCAAAAAAAAAGTTCTTTATCGAAAAATTTAGAAATTAGCAGTATAAATATCGTCAGAATTTTACTCTTTTAAAATCAGTTTAGAATTTTCAGGTTGTTTTTCTAAATTTTCGTGATGGTGTTCTGCACGTAATTAGCATCTTTCTGGTAAATCAGATATACAAAAGTCGTAACCATGTATTAACCGACTACCTCAGGTAAACTACATGAAAAAATGGTTATTCCATACTTTGTCGTGAAGGTTACATGAAACAATGGTTATTCCATGCTTTGTCCTGTGTCTGGAGTGAGGTTACGCTAATTTCAAGAGTTGGTGCAGATGCTTGTACAAGTAAGAACAAGTTACAAGCTCTCTCTCTCTTGTATAAATTTGTTTGAAATTATTGGGGACCTTCGTGAGCTAAAGAATTGTGAAATACTGCATTAGGACTTCTATCTTGCTCTATTTCTAGCCGTGGCTGAGCAGCTCATAGAACGGCTCTGAGTTGTTTTTTTCAGGTACAAACTTTTAGCTCATAGCTTCATCATCTCTTGATCAATTTGAGATCTAATTACAGTTTTGGACTCAGGAGATCAAACCCTTTCGATTGATATATTTGACCACGCCCAAGGTCTCACAGATTAATTTATTGTAATCCTGCCTAAAAGAATTTCAATTTGAGAGTAGGCTGGTAGAGATCCTGATGAGTAATAAAATCTAATTGGGTATACGCGCTTCCCACGCTTGGTATTGCTGGCGCACAAAATATAGCTAATAAAAAGGGGAAACAAAGGTCTCGTAGAATAATTTACTCTAATACTGCCTAAAGGAATTTCAAGTTCCGCGGCTATTGAGGATTCCCTCTTGTTTAATTATTATTTCGCCATCTCTTGAGCTACTCTACCAACGAATAGTGGGACTAACTTTCACATTATAACGTCCCTAGCACTGAAAGAACGAGCATGTTCGATGACGGATTTCGATCCCACGACCCGCAAATTACGAGTCAACGCTCTAATCAACAGAGCCAGGCTTTTCTTAAATCTGTCTGATATCACTGTACTTGAATATCATAGCAGACTATTCATATACAATGTTTTGTGAACAACTTAGCTGTAACTGTATTGTGCCGAAAATGGAGAAATACTCTTTGTTAAAGTCATATTTTCAAGTAAAAATTTTGAGCAAGAGTAGTAAGTTGTAGGATGTTCAAAACCTTTATTGTGATCTTTAAATAATTTGCTGCTTCTTTATTGAACACAAAATTAAATGGGCGAACATATAAATTATTAAAAGTCTATATGGTTATATACGCCTGCGAATTTAAACTTCATAAAAGTTGTTTTGGTTTTAATAACGGATTTTCCATAATTCAGCTACCCAGATTTCGGAAATAATAGTAATTTTGTTTCTATAACGTAAGGATTTTTTTACAAATCGGGAAGAAGAAAACTCTTACTTAGATCAAATTATTATTTCGTTTACTACAATGAACATT
>NW_013673152.1:31265-35268 GCF_000517525.1 Limulus polyphemus | reverse complement strand
AATTTGTGAGCTCCTGATCCCTAGCGGCTCATCGATGAATTTCTAGTGCCAGTACAAATATTTTCTAGAAGCTAATGGTAATGGTCGTTTTATTCAAAACACAAATTTATTTGTCAGATTAATTAATTTGTGAGCTCCTAACCCCTAGCGGATCATAGATGAATTTCTAGTGCCAGTACAATATTTTCCAAAAGCTAATGGTAATGGTCGTTTTATTCAAATCACAGATTTGTTTGTCAGGTTGATTAATTTGTGAGCTCCTGACCCCTAGCGGCTGATCGATGAATTTCTCGAGCCAGTACAATATTTTCCAGAAGCTAATGGTAATGGTCGTTTTATTCAAAACACAAATTTATTTGTCAGATTAATTAATTTGTGAGCTTTTGACCCCTAGCGGCTCATCGATGAATTTCTAGTGCCAGTACAATATTTTCCAGAAGCTAATGGTAATGGTCGTTTTATTCAAAACACAGATTTATTTGTCAGATTAATTAATTTGTGAGCTCCTAACCCCTAGCGGATCATAGATGAATTTCTTGAGTTGTATCTATAACTAGAAATATATATGATGCAATTGAAACATATTTATCAGAAATGGCATAACTATAAAAAAAAACAGGAAATGAAAATAAAAAATACACCTCGTTCTGAACGAAACGTACAACTGATTAAATAAAGTGCAGGTTGTTTTTCTGTAAAACAAATAATATTTATAAAAATCACAAAGTGTAATGTAGGTTGTTGTTGTTTTTTATAAGCCAAACATGATGATTCCGAAAAGATAATATTTTCCACCCAGGTTAAATTATTAATATATTATTTCATAGCCTGTATTATTTTACCCCCTTTTATCTAGAAGTCGAACATTTTAAAATATAATTTAGAATATATATTGCCTAAATTACGTAAGGATGGCAGCACAAACGTTTATTACTCAACACACAGACGATTTTAAATGTTCAACAAACTTTTATTCGATAAAGAAAAAGAACTAGGCTGTAAAAATACAATCATTTAGTCACAAGGTTTAGGGTTATCTTTATGACACTCGTTTCTATATTTAAATGACACTTCATAGACTCAGTATGATAATTACCCGCTATTTTAGTTAATGACGTCATTGTTATGGCGTCAACGACTTTTCAAAGCTGGCGAAGAATGATTATAATTAATCATACTTGTCATTGTTTATTTGTTTTAGAGCAAAGCCACATTGGACTATCTGCTGTGTCCACCGCGGAGAATCGAGCACAGGATTTTAGCATTGTAAGTGTTTAAACTTACCGCCATCACATATACTTGTCATAAAACATTACTTTAGGCATAGGAAACTAGGTAAAGAACGCAGTGCTAAAGATATATACTAATGTCTCATGACAGTATAATTAATTATAATGACAACATTATTTGTTTTGAATACCATACATTTTTACCATATATCACACACTTTGTATCCAAAGTATGTCGTATCTCAACCGGCCTGATTCGCACTGGGTATAGCAGATATATTGTGTGATTGACATGTTATTACACTCTTCGTTACTTAGACTCGTGGTTTCTTATAATGTAAACGGACAGACACGGTAAATATTACGTTACGCTTGCGATCATTTTCCATGTCGCCTTCTCTGTTAACGTACAAAATCCTAGAAATTTTCACATACAAACTATATTTACGGTGCTTAATCCTTAATCTTAAAAAAATTGGTGAAGGTTTTTACTTTATAAACGCAGTGTGTGTGTTTGAATTTTTTTTAAACCTCACCTCTCACTTTGCCAGAATTTCCTTCCACCTTTCTCTCCCACCCCGGTGCGACCTCGAAATCTCTAAACCCGTGAAAATATTTCAATAAAGCGGGACAAAGGGCACAGATCCCTGGATGTACTGTGAACTCTTCACAAACTACCTATAAGGAATTGGGCCGTTTAAAAAAAAAGCACCATTCCTAACCTGTCGTTTTGACAGCCGTTGCTTCTGTGGAGAATTCAGTAGCAGGAGCTTTGATGTTTGAACACAAAAGGTGGATAAGGAAGAATAACGATCAGAGCGCGCTGCTCTATAGAAAACAGATTTTTTTTTTTCCTTTTCCGAAAGAACGCTGAAGAAATTCCACGAAGTAAGGTGCGGCCTTAACATGCTTGGATTGGACAGCAATGAGGCTTACCTAACGGTTGCTTTATTTTTTCTCTCGTACTAA
Source organism: Limulus polyphemus (assembly GCF_000517525.1). Classification (NCBI taxonomy): domain Eukaryota; kingdom Metazoa; phylum Arthropoda; class Merostomata; order Xiphosura; family Limulidae; genus Limulus; species Limulus polyphemus. The sequence goes on along the minus strand of NW_013673152.1, from coordinate 33,070 downwards.
TACTACATTCCAAGTCTTATCACTCAAACGTCTTTCTATACTGAAACATATCGATCTTCGTACGCTGACCATGTTCTCATTTCTCTTTCAAAAGATGTGAAAAAAAGCATGAACACACACTCACAGCAACTGACCTGTTACAGACGAAGAATGAGAACCCCAATTGAATAAACCTGAAGAATGAGAACCCCAATTGAATAAAACCTAAGCTACTGAAATATTCGTATCAAGTACAAAAACAAGAATTCAAGATGTTTAAACATGGAATGTTTCTTTAAAATTCATACCGAGACTGAAAACTAAGTGACTTTTAAATCAAATACATTTTGTTTGTAGTTAAGCACAAAGCAACACAATGGGCTATCTGTGCTCTGCCCGCTACGGGTATTGAAAGCCGGTTTCTAGCGTTGTAAGTCCGCAGACATACCACTGTGCCAGTGGGGCAATCAAAGAAATACTACGAGTTATAATATTTTCATATTCGACGAACATTTAAATGAAGAATCATCATTTCTATAAAAGCACACAACTGTTTTTTGTTTTGTTTTAACCACAAACTGTTTCAATGGTGTGAAGTATTCTGTTCGCGTCCCTTTATAAGGGTGACAGTAAAAATCTACTATTCGGTCAGATAAGAGTAACACAAGAGTTGGCGGTGGTTGCTCTTAACATTAGGCACAGCTAATGTAGTTAAACCCTGAGCAGCAAATCACAGACCAATCAGTGGGTCGGCGGTAAGCTTGCAGTCTTATAACGCTAAAAATCGCGGGTTCGTTATCTGTAGTGGGCAAAGCGCACATAGCCCATTGTATAGCTTCGCGCTTAAAATCAAGTAAAACATAATACCTAGGACAGTTAGAGAGGAAAAACAAAATATCTAGATTCATAACTTCAAAGAGCGCCCTCTATAAAATACCACTCCGAATAATTTCTAGTTTGTATAAAAAAGTATAGAAGAGCTTTTAAGAGTAAACTTTAGTAAGACTATTTTGTTTACTTTTAAACCTTCGTTGTGACAGGTCGAAATTGATTACTTCTGTTGGAGTTATGTGTCTCTATAAACTTTGTGAAAAGATCAGCTGTCCAAGACATGCGAGTTTTGATTTGTATGAATGCACGGTCGCGTGTCGAAATAAGTTTTAAAAGACGACCAACAAAGACAAAAAAAATGCACTCCAACAGAAACACAAGTTTGGTTTTTCGGAATAGTTTCACTTCGTTCTAGTTTTAATGACTTATGCTCCACGAAAACTTGAGAACCACTTTTTCAATATTAAAGAAATACAAAAATATACGTATATATATTTATGGATTCATTTTGTCTCAAGTAAGTAATAAACTTTGTTGAGGGACAACTATGGAATGTACTAAAAATGAACTCCAAAACAGCGTTAAAAGAATATACTCCAAAATAACCTTAGAACTATGAATAAAAAAATCTTTAATGAGATCTGAATTTTATTTATATTCACAATATTATATTATATTTTCCTGACAACTAACACTGCTTTATATGAATTTTTAACTTAAACTTAGTGATATGTTTGGATTAGATTTTTAAGTTATATTTTTTTATAGATTTCGAAACAAGCATGGTAAAATAATAAGTATTGCTTTAATACACTTAAACCCTGAAAACGTATTTATGTGCATGCCACGACTAATTTCGTCGGGTCTGGCGTGACCTATTATTTAGCGTGCCGGATAGCGAGTCATAAGGTCTATGGTTCGGGAATTGTTGCCTTAAAATCACGCCTCGCACTTATGGGCCATAGTTGCATTATAAAAGTGTTTGTTTGTTTGTT
>NW_013673152.1:25360-30754 GCF_000517525.1 Limulus polyphemus | reverse complement strand
CATGTTTGGTGGGACAGGGATTCGAACCCGCGACCCACAGATTGCGAGTCGAGTGCCCTAACCACATGGCCATGCCGGGCCTAATTATAAAAGTGAAGATCGAATTCCATTATACGAGTGAGTAGGTCAAGAGTTGGCGGAGGGTGTCGTTGAGTAACTGCCTTCTCTCTGGTATAACATTTGAAAATTAGGTGAGGCTAATGCAGATAGACCTTATTTATTTCTACGCAAATAAACCGACACAACCAACCAACTTATTTTGGCCTTAGGCCTACATTAGGCAGACTCAGTTAGCCCTAATTTACTATTTTTGTTTCAAAATGCTTGTTATCATACTCAGAAAATGGCGATGTTTTCACTTATTTGAAATTGAGGATCTTAAATTGATATATATATGTTCGTTTCATTTTCTTTAAAATTTAGTTTTACGTAGATTTATATGTTGTTGTTTTTCATATTTCGCCCTGTAAAGGCTGATAAAACATCCTAAATGCTTCGAAGGCACTACTACTCAAGACGCAAAAATGAAAAACAAATAGAAAAATGAATGGGATTTCAACCCAAGCCATAAAAGAATTCAGATATAGCCGTCCCCAAGTTTAACTAATGACTTGATGTATTTATAAAAGATGTATTAATACCAGCTTGCCTTATTATTGACTTTTTTACTACTTGCTTTGATTTATTGTTTTATTCTTAATTTATCGTATTTGATATAGCGTTTCTATATTGAAAGTTGTACCTCGCGTACATATATTATATAAGCGTTGAATCTGCCATTTAAACTAGCTACATGCAATGAATTATAAGCAAAATCTAATCATTTCTTTTCATTAGGCTATCCCCCATTTTTTGCATATTATTCTATTTTGCTTTATACCTTAACGACAATTTAAAACCCTCAAAGAGTTTTATCCTAAGAATAACTAAAACGTAACTACTATAGAATATATAGCAATAGGTACTCCATTCACACAGTATACATCACCTTGACAACAGTAGTACCTGGAAACGTAACTACTATAGAACATATAGCAATAGGTACTCCATTCACACAGTGTATATATCACCTTGACAACAGCAGCACCTGGAAACGTAACTACTATAGAATATATAGCAATGGGTACTCCATTCACACAGAATACATCACCTTGACAACAGCAGCACCTGGAAACGTAACTACTATAGAATATATAGCAATAGGTACTCCATTCACACAGTATAAATCACCATGACAACAGCAGCACCTGGAAACGTAACTACTATAGAACATATAGCAATAGGTACTCCATTCACACAGTATACATCACCTTGACAACAGCAGCACCTGGAAACGTAACTACTATAGAACATATAGCAATAGGTACTCCATTCACACAGTATACATCACCTTGACAACAGCAGCACCTGGAAACGTAACTACTATAGAACATATAGCAATAGGTACTCCATTCACACAGTATACATCACCTTGACCTTTCCAGGTGCTGCTGTTCGTAACTACTATAGAATATATAGCAATAGGTACTCCATTCACACAGTATACATCACCTTGACAACAGTAATACCTGGAAACGTAACTACTATAGAATATATAGCAATAGGTACTCCATTCACACATTGTACATCACCTTGACAACAGCAGCACCTGGAAACGTAACTACTATAGAACATATAGCAATAAGTACTCCATTCACACAGTATACATCACCTTGACAACAGTAGTACCTGGAAACGTAACTACTATAGTAAGTATTCTATTCACACAGTATTTCTTACTTTTAACAACAGAAGCGTCTGGAAACGTAAGTACAAAATATCCAATATACGCAATGCGTATATAATACATTCACCCAGTGTAGATCACTCTATATAATACATTCACCCAGTGTAGATCACCTTACAAACTCTCTATAATACATTCACCCAGTGTAGATCACCTTACAAACTCTATATAATACATTCACCCAATGTAGATCACCTTACACACTCTATATAATACATTCACCCAGTGTAGATCACCTTACAAACTCTATATAATACATTCACCCAATGTAGATCACCTTACACACTCTATATAATACATTCACCCAGTGTAGATCACCTTACAAACTCTCTATGATACATTCACCCAGTGTAGATCACCTTACAAACTCTCTATAATACATTCACCCAGTGTAGATCACCTTACAAACTCTATATAATACATTCACCCAGTGTAGATCACCTTACAAACTCTATATAATACATTCACCAGGGATGGGTAGCGCAGATAGCCCTTGTGTAGCTTTGCGCGAAATTCAAAAAACAAGCAAACAAACAAACATATTACATCGGATCGCGAACTAGTGGTTTGCGTGCCTGACTGTAGATCCGAGGATCAACGGTTCGCACCCCGTTACGGCGAAAAAAAAGTCGCGCACCGCATTTTGGTGCCGTAGGTGTGTCATACCAGTAGTTATCAAACTCCATTATTAGAGAAGAATAACACAAGAGTTGGCGGAGGGTGTTGTTGACTAGTTGTCTTCACACGAATGTATAAGTTCAAAATTAATAACTGCTAGCGCAGATAGCCCTCGAATACCTTAGAACGAAATTCATCAAACAAGCACACTTTTGTGTTCCTTCTAATGTTTTTTACAAGTTCTCGTGGAATCATGAACTACGTAATAGATAAAAAAAATCTGTATTCAACAATTAATATTTTGTTTCTCTGTTTTTCTCAGCTTTTGTTACAAAATATCTCAACCAATAAAAGTGCCGGAAACGCAACTATCAACTTTACAATCTGGTGTTAGGAACGTGTATGCAGAACGTTCTGTGGGTTAAAACTTCTGGTTTACTTCTGTGGGATTCCTTCAAAGACACCTCGCTAGTCAGCATTGTCGAAGTTGTCCAGATGGCAAGCTTACCTAGTTCGCAACCAGTATAGATAAACAACACGTGCATATCTAAGTTCAAATAAAATGCTTTTAGCAAAAAGAAGGTCAAGTCTTTGTGCTATTTCTCAATCTAAGGATTTCTTCCCCTTTCTTGGCCTCGGATTTTAAATAGATTTCCGGAAGTTCATTCACTGGGAACAAAGTGCAGCACGTGGCAAGCACGTGTCTCTTCAACACTCCCACACCAGGTGAAAAGCCAAGCACACTGTCGTTTAGACATCTCAGTAAGATAGAGACCGAGAAAATTAAACCATATAACATACAACAAAACGAGACAGTTTAAATCTTATGTCATGCATTATAAATAACATTTGTGGCTAATTTCGTACTGTGAATAATCAAACCTGAGAAAGATCAAAAATACATCTCTGTTACAATTGAAAAGTATGAAAGGAATCACATCACTGTCTCATTTTTACAGTATGAAAAACATCACTGTCCCATTTTTACAGTATGAAAAACATCGCTGTCCCATTTTTACAGTATGAAAAACATCACTGTCTCATTTTTACAGTATGAATCATATTTGTACCTTATTTAAACAGCATCAACTACATCACTATCTCATTTAAAAAGTATCAACTACATCACTATCTCATTTAAACAGTATCAACTACATCACGATCTCACTTAAACAGCATCAACTACATCACGATCTCATTTAAACAGCATCAACTACATCACGATCTCACTTAAACAGCATCAACTACATCACGATCTCATTTAAACAGCATCAACTACATCACGATCTCATTTAAACAGCATCAACTACATCACTATCTCATTTAAACAGTATCAACTACATCACTATCTCATTTAAACAGTATCAACTACATCAGTTAATGAAGTCGGCATTCCAGCTACTCTTTAATAAAAGCTTACTTTTGTCTTAAATACTCTAAAATTATCATGTCTTTCAAATCAGGTCTATTAGAAAATGCCTGAAAATTGCGACTTGCTCCATTGCTATTTCATAATTTTACTGAGAGTGAAGGAAAAAAAATAATTTTAGTAAAATTAGGCCAAATCATTTACCTGTACCTAATGAATATAAACAATGGATGCAGTGCGCATGTTCAACTTAATTTAGCTTTAACCCTAAAATATATCATTACAACATAATATTGTGTCTCCGACGTTCGTAGAAACACGACCGACTTCAGTTTATAAGGCATAGCATTTTAATAAAGACTTATGTGTCGATGAAACCCGATCAAGCACAGTGTATTCTACTCTTACTTCCCCAACGTCGACGTCTCAATATTTGTTGCTGTTTTTTTAAAAAATACATTTCGGCTCTGATTGGCAAGCTGTGTAACTCTAAGAAAACGATATTAGATAAAGCATCATTACTGATCTACAACCCTATTTCATAATCGGTCAGTGAAAAATGTGCAACACTGGTATACTAGAAACGCTGCATAGAAGCAGAATACACGAAACGAACACCTGCTTCCAGAGGTCATTACACTGGCAGTCTTCGGGTCACCTTCCCTCCTCAACGTCCATGGGGGGGGGGGGGGGTAAGTTTTTATCTCTTTGCCGCTAAACACCAGCAGCTGAAACTGGAGTACCTACCTACCCTGAACAACCACCAAGTGTGTGTCACGAGCCCACGTGCTCTCGAGCATGTGGTTGATTTCTATAAGAACATACCTTCCCGCCCAGCCTCCCGAATCTCAGAGTAAACGTAATTAGCGAGTGAAATGTTGCCACCTGGTGGTTACAACCTTACTAAAATAACCTTCAACGAACTTAGCCATCTGCTTCTTTGTAGTGATCCTGTAGAAGGAATGTGTACGTTCGATTTTAAATGGTGGTAGTTACAAATTCAGCTCAGTAGAGAAGTTTCAAAACCAACTAAATATCCAGAGGAAACAAATCCGTAATCATTCATCTAATAAACTATTAATTCATTCATTTCTTAACGACAATACATAAAAGTTCGTGTATGAGGCTGAAGGGGTTATTTCTCGTGACTTAACATCCCAATAAGTTATTAAGGCATTAGAAATACGTATACAAGAGCGTGTAAATTTGAGACTCATGTCACTTTCGAGCATTAAGAGACGTACGCTATACAGCTGTGACGAACCTATAAATAGAGAAAACTTTAAAATCTTGACCAGGGCTGATAATAAACAGGAGCTGAGAATAAAGGGAAGTTTGTAATAGATGGATGTAAACGGAAGTTAAATGAAGAGAATGGTACAATTTACTAGATAATACGAACTGATCTGATTTCGGAGTTATACGTTTTACAGAACAGAAACAGTCAAAAGTGTTATAAGGCTATTCGTATTAGTAGACAGAAAATAGCCGGAAGTGTTATGACATTATTCGTATTAGTAGACAGAAAACAGCCGGAAGTGTTATGACATTATTCGTATTAGTAGACAAAAAATAGCCAGAAGTATTATGACATTATTCGTATTAGTAGACAAAAAATAGC
>NW_013673152.1:22700-24752 GCF_000517525.1 Limulus polyphemus | reverse complement strand
ATAAGGCTATTCGTATTAGTAGACAGAAAATAGCCGGAAGTGTTATGACATTATTCGTATTAGTAGACAGACAACAGCCGGAAGTGTTATGACATTATTCGTATCAGCGGGGTAAATTAGTGTCAGTGGGAGAGAATAAAGTATCATGATACTATAAGTGGATAAGAGACTAATTAGTAAATTGTTATTATTATGTCTGCTAATTTTTATCAAGGGAACGTAAATCAACAGTTTAGAGTTTCTGAAGGGAAAATAAAAACAGTAGTAAAATATTGGTAGTTTGTTTGTTTGATATTAAGCACAAAACTACACAATGGGCTATATAATGACTCTATACCACTGGGATAAATGGTAAGAAAGTAGGTGGCGCCGAGTTCAAGTGTTCTGATATGTGCTAATTACTAATTAATAAATATCGTTTGGGAATGATTGGAAGGTGTTTTTCCTACCGAAATAATTGAAAATTACGTAGAATATAAGTACATAACAAGGCTTAGATGTGTCCTACAAATAATGCGGGATACATTATTAACTATAACGATGATAAACTCTTGTCTGAACGAAAAGTGACGTTGGATGGTTACATTTCTAGCGTACCCACGACTCCTAGGTGCGGAGTGCGTTTCTGTGGAAAGGAGACACGAACCATGAACCCTGTATTAGTAATCTTTTGCCGTATAAAATACTAGTACAAACAACAGCACGATGTCATTTACAAAACCCGGCACTTAGACCGTTTAAAATCTAGAATCTGGAAAGTTGTAATACACGGCACTTAGACCGTTTAAAATCTAGATTCTAGAAAGTTGTAAAACCTGGCACTTAGACCGTTTAAAATCTAGAATCTAGAAAGTTGTAAAACCTGGCACTTAGACCGTCATGATGATTACATGTTAGGCTATGGCAGCGGTGGCCAACCTGTATGTTGTAGCACACAACACAAATTGTATTTGGAACATCAGCACACGGATTATGTCATTTAACCTCGCACCATACTCAAAATTCGGAACCTCAAATTTGCACAGCGGCTAAAAGGTTTGCCCGCGCTAACTTATTGTTCGGTGTGACCCAATGCGTGATGGAGAGTAGTAATTTCTCGCATTGTCACATGCACGTGGGGTGGCACACCTGTATGGTGGTGGTCGAACATCTGGCAGATGACGACTGATGCGTACGTAAGATAAGTTTGAACCTTATCCGCAGACTCGGAGCGAAGCAACGAGCTCTAATCTCACGTGACCGTATAAACAGATGTTGCAATTATCAAATCACTTCATGAAGTCACAAATTAATTAATGCATAGAAAACCAGTATGCTGGCTGCTAATATTAGGTGTGTGGGCTAGATCGGTATTTAGGTCACAGCCCGGGAGGGTCAGGTGCAATTTAAATCTCCTCCTCCCTCCATCTGTTACTGTATTTCAAATTGATAAATGTTAGTGAATAATTCAAATCATAATGTTTAAGTTTGAATAGTACTTGACATAAAGCTAGGAAACTGGTTAGAGAGTATTCAGTAATAGTATCTGTGTGAAACTAGCAAACTGGTTCGAAAGTATGCAACAACAGTGCTTGGTTTAAAGCTAGGAAACTGCGTTATTCAACAATAGTGCCTGATGTAAAGATAGGAAACTGGGTTATTCAACAATAGTGCCTGATGTGAAGCTCAGAAACTGGGTTACTCAACAATAGTGCTTGATGTAAAGATAGAATACTGGGTTATTCAACAATAGTGCCTGATGTAAAGATAGGAAACTGGGTTATTCAACAATAGTGCCTGATGTGAAGCTCAGAAACTGGGTTACTCAACAATAGTGCTTGATGTAAAGATAGGAAACTGGGTTATTCAACAATAGTACTTGATGTAAAGATAGGAAACTGGGTTATTCAACAATAGTGCTTGATGTAAAGATAGGAAACTGGGTTATTCAACAATAGTGCCTGATGTAAAGATAGGAAACTGGGTTATTCAACAATAGTACCTGTGTGAAGCTAAGAAACTGGGTTATTCAACAATAGTGCCTGATGTGAAGCTAAGGAAACTGGGTTATTC
>NW_013673152.1:16115-21700 GCF_000517525.1 Limulus polyphemus | reverse complement strand
TTATTCAACAATAGTGCCTGATGTGAAGCTAAGAAACTGGGTTATTGAGCAATAGTGCCTGATGTGAAGCTAAGAAACTGGGTTATTGAGCAATAGTGCCTAAAGTAAAGCTATGAAACCGATTTGAGAGTAAACAAAATAAAGGAGTTTCAACAGTACCACTATTTTTGGCATTTTTTTTTCTTAATTAAGTTTGTTGCGGGTTATATAGCTTAAAATATTCTCAGAGGTTTAAAATAGAATAAATTAGAGTCGCGGCAATTTGCGTGGGTTTCTCACATTTAATGCATGCTTATAACACCCTATGTGATCTGCTTAAATCACCGATATAGATTAGAATGCCATTTTAGTTCCCAAAACTGTCTCAGGGGTGCGCAGAGGTTGTATTTGTGTGTGTGCGTGATCGAGCATTTAGCGTCTTGGCACGCACATGATTAAATAATCTTCGAGATCATGATATCTGATGAGTTTATTTTGAAACTACGAAAGAGAGTGGGACAAAAAATCTTGATTGTTTGTGCATTTTGAGAAAGTATGTCATCAGCTAGAAGTATACCAAAACAATAGCCACTGAATACGTCATGAGCTTTCTACAGAGTACAGGAAATCTGAGCTTTCTACAGAGTACAGGAAATCTGATCTTTCATATAGCATGGAAAATCTGAACTTTCTACGGAGTATAGAAAATCTGAATCTCTACTGTAAAGCTTAGTCAACTCGAACTTCCTATACATATCATATATGAGTGAAACAGGCTGCACCAGTCAAGCAAGTAGTAAGATTATAATATTAACGCTTGAATTAGAGTTTAAAAGCAGGAAGCACAAGGAGAGGTAAATGGGTGAGCAGAGCAAGTGATGAATTTAATGTGACAAAAGACTGCTAGCTATAGGCTATACCTAGTTAATTAATTTTCTGTGTGCCGTGTGTATGCGGCAAAATTGTTTAAATAAGTTCTTGGAATATAGCATCCATTTCGTATGTCCTTCAGTTCAATTTAAATTCCGTTTAGTTTAACTCAACAATACAGAGTATCAGGATCGTCCACTCCAAAAAGGACCGGATCTAATGACGTTAATACCACTATGCTGATAATGCCTTGATGGATTGTTTCGCTTGAAAACGTAATTTAGCAACAATCTATATAAATAATACGTTTGCGTTTGTCTATTTGTCTGTCCGGTAATTTTCTCACAAATTTCTCGATCAAACGCTACAAGTCTCATATCGTTAGAAAGGCCTTTGTCCGAGAAGTCCGGATTGCATATTGCTTTTCCGTTCAGTGTCACCTTACCTGTTTTTTGCTTAGTCAAACTTTTTAATTCATCGAGAATGCTACACGATGGCACAATGTCGTTGTCATTATTTGACGACTGGCTTCGATTTCAACATTAGTTTTTGTTCATTTGCTAAGTATTTCACACAAACAAATGAATATTACACTAAATACAATTGCTATGGGCTTTCTCTGCTTATTTAAGTTTAAAATACGCATGCGAAGTTCATTCAAAACTATATGCTTATCACTTTGTGAACACGCACTCAGACGTTTCCGCATATTCAGCTACGTTTACCTTCATTACAACTTTACATTTACTTTACTTTGCAATAATTTAGCTTTGATTCGTTTCATAGACTATTATAAACACCTCTTAGCTACTTTTTTCTTTAGTACGGGTTTTATTCTTCGTTTTTTTGTGTGTTTTTTTTTGTTGTTGTTTCAACTCGTAAAATCCTGTCATACACTGAACGCTCATCACTGTTTTATATTATGGTTACAATTATAAATACCATTACTATACTTTATTGTTTACTTTACGCATAGTTTTATTAAATAAAGTTATGTATGTGTAGTTTATTAAATAAAGTTACGTCTACGTCAGTTTGTTTGTCTGACAGCGTAATTTTTTTTTTTCAAATAGACCATGGTTTATCGATCTAACACATAATGCCGTGCGTGAAAATGATAGAATAAGGAAAATTCAAGCGAAAGGCCTAAAAACTGCGGGTCGAGACTATTATAAAGATGTTGTTCTAAACATTGAACTTCCATAACAGACTGGTAAAAAAGTGTAATACGATCATTATTACACACTTCTGGCAGTTGTATATGTGCAGCATAACGCTTGGTGTTCTATAAATAAGACATAAACACTGACGTCAATGTAATTTCATAAAAATATTCGCTTCAATTCTATCTTTTCATCTTCCTCTCAAAGTGTTAACCCTTTCCTCCCTCAAATTATCATGATATCAATTATCAATACGGAACATTCTTCCTGGTTAGCAGCCGCCTGAGGATTCCTAACTCTAATGATATGTCGAAAGAGCAGGGTGTCAGCATGGGATCCGAAACGTTGTCTGCAGCTTCAACAATTCACAGAATACTACACGATTTACTTTAAATCGCAGTATTAATGCCTTATCTTAAAACTAATAGCATTACAAGCTCTTAGACTTACCGCTGAGCCAGTAGGGGACTATTTATTTTATGATATTTAATATTTTATGAACAATTTTGGTACACCCTGTATAATGTGAGTTAAAGACCGAAGAAACCTGTGACTATAGAAACCTAAAACAAGTTTTTGTGAGGATTTGTTTGTTGTTTTTTTTTGTTTGTTATAGATTTCGCGCAAAGCTACACGAGGGCTATATGCGCCAGCCGTCCCTAATTTACCAGTGTAAGACTAGAGGGAAGACAGCTAGTCATCACCTACCACCGTCAATTCTTGGGCTACTCTTTTACCAACGAATAGTGGGATTGTCCGTCACATTATAACGCCCACACGGCTGAAAGGGCGAGCATGTTTGGTGTGACGGAGATTCGAACCCGCAGATTGCGAGTCGAGCGCCCTAACCACCTGGCCATTTGTGAGCGTAAAAACAACGCTTACAATAAAATAAATACAAAAAAAGTTTGTATGATAACCAACAATACACGAGATGATACAGCAGCGGTGACAGTAAGAAAAACATCGGTGTCGGTTTATCAGCGAATTGATTAACACAGGCCTGCGAATTTAAACTTCATAAAAGTTGTTTTGGTTTTAATAACGGATTTTTCATAATTCAGCTACTCAGATTTAAAAAAAAAATATTATTTTTTTTTCTATCACGTAAGAAGATTTTACAAATCTGGAAGAAAAAAAAACTCTTACTTAGATCAAATTATTATTTCGTTTACCACAATGAACATTTTTTATTATTATGTTTGTTAACAACAATACAAACAAACTGAAGGGAAGAACATTGATGTCAAACGAACATGCGTCCTCATTCATCCTGATTTGTGTGTGTGTGTGTGTGTGTGAAATCTACGTATTTCAGTATCAAAACTACGTGTTGTGGTTTTTCTTTAATACATTGCGTTATGGCGTTTTTATGATTCGTACGTGATGGAGAAAAATGGATATCATTTTCGGATTCAGCGTAGTACAGGAATTACCGTAGAACATGTAAAAATGTCAAGACAATAAAACCATCGCAGGCCTGTGTTAACAATAAAACCATCGCAGGCCTGTGTTAACAATAAAATCATCGCAGGCCTGTGTTAACAATAAAATCATCGCAGGCCTGTGTTAACAATAAAACCATCGCAGGCCTGTGTTAACAATAAAACAATCGCAGTCTGAATGTCGGTTCGTGTATCTAAGAGAAACAAGGATTGTTTTGTGTATCTAAGAGAAACAAGGATCGTTTCGTGTATCTAAGAGAAACAAGGATCGTTTCGTATATCTAAGAGAAACAAGGATTTCAAAAACTTCTCCTAATTAATACCTAGCCTTGGGGCTGCAAGAATAATTAATCAAAAGTTCGTGTCAAGTTAGCTCGGTATGGCACAAATCTTTCAAAACTTTTATTAGTGATTTCGCGTTGAGAGAGCTGTGTTGTTAACTGACAACAGAAATACTCCACAGAGAAAATTTTAGAAATATTGAAAATAAAGAGAGAGAGACAGGCATTGAATAGCACAATAATATACATATTCGGTCACAGAAAGTGAATTTTTTATCTTTTAAACCCCAGGCATTGAATAGCACAGTAATATACATATTCGGTGACAGAAAGTGAATGTTTTATCTTTTAAACTCCCCCCCCCCTAGTGGCACAGCGGTATGTCTACGGACTTACAACTCTAGAAACCGGGTTTCGATACCCGTGATGGGCAGAGCACAAATAGCCTATCGTGTAGCTTTGTGCTTAACTACAAACAAACACGCTTTTAAACTGCCCTCCAAAACTTGATTTAAATATAGTCACTCAGCTAACCGCGTACAACCATGACCGTTGACTTCAGATTACAGTATGGGCACTCAGTTAACCGCGTGTTACCATGACCGTTGACTTGAGATTACAGTATAGTCACTCAGCTAACCAATGTTACCATGATCGTTGACTTCAGTTTAAAGTATAGTCACTCAGCTAACCGCGGGTTACCATGACCGTTGACTTCAGTTTAACATATCAAGCCTCACAACCTGGTTTGTTTAACACAAAGCTACACAATGGCCTATATTGTGCTGTGCCCATCACGAGTATCGAAACCAGGTTTTCAGCGTTATAAATCTTCAGTCTTGCCACTGAGCTACTGAATAGTCATACTAAGCATCCCAAAGATTTCAGATTCGACCATTCAAACTGAAAACAGTTTGATCCGCTGCTAAATTTTTATGTAACAAATACTGGCGGAAAATTGCTATATACCATCTGCCATGTTTGGAATTACAGAGTTAGAGGACGAAAAATTAGAAACACTATACACCTTTTGTAAAAAAATGGTAAAAGTGGAAACTCATGAACAGTTAAACAAATACTGTCAAGATTTGATTTCATTAATGACAATGGATATAACAGACAGCTAAGAAACTGTAAGACGGCGACGACTTGAGTACACATTTCATGAAAAAGTGTTTGTTTTAGAGCAAAGAATATTGGGCTATCTTCTCTGCCCTCCAGACGCAATCGAACCCTGGATTTTAGCGTTGTAACTTCGTAAACTTACTGCTGTTCCATCGGAAGACGATAGACAGACGAAGATTAGCAACTTCAGAGTTGTTCAAGATGAGTCATTACGTTGTTCCAATATTGTTTATGTAGAGTAGCTTTGGATTCACTCGTAAGTCTGAGAGGTTTTTGTAATCCAATGTTTGTTTCCTCATTTTCAATCAAGGTTATCAAAAAAAAAACAATATTAAATGAAAAACAAATTAACTAATACGAAGTTTATCGACCTCTGGTGGCTCAAAGGTAAATCAGTGGGCTTATAACAATAAAAATCGGGTATTAGTACCCGTGGTGGGCAGAGCACATAGAGCCCATTGTGTAGCTATATGCTTCACAATAAACAAAACAAAAAAACGACTATTATCGCCTTAATGTAAATGTCTGTGAAGAAACATTAGACGTGATTTTTTTTTCCACTGTCACAAACCATGAATTTTGTGCACAGCACTATTTTATGTGCCCACAACATTGTTTCGCGTGTCTTTTCCTCCATTAGGCCCGGCATGGCCAGTTAGTTAGGGCGCTTGACTCGCAAACCGAAGGTGGCGGGTTCAAATCCTCGTCCCACCAAACATGCT
>NW_013673152.1:14956-16105 GCF_000517525.1 Limulus polyphemus | reverse complement strand
CCCTCGAGTAGCTTTGCGCGAAATTCAGAAACAAAGAAACAAACGAATTCCACCCCCCCCCATTCTTCACACTTTGTGCCCCACGTTACTCAGACTTTATGCACAGCGCTATTTTGCATACCCTATATTCTTCATTTTAATACTTTGTGCACAACGCTATTTCACGTGCATTTCCCCCCATTTTTCATAGTCTAGTCCTAATGCTCTTTCATGTGCCCCCATCTTTCCATTTTTCACGCTTGTGCTGGTAATATGTCTGCAAATTTCAGCTTGAAGGACTTGACGGGGTACACTAAGCAAGTTGGATGTTCTTTGGGTTAAGCCTTTGAAGACAGCTGCTCCCACTACAGGTGTGGTATTTAAATCTACATGCTTCAAATGAGCACAGCTGTTTCATTTTAGGGTCAAAAGGGTTGACCCTCAAACACACCCAACCGCATGAAATGCTTTGCTGAGGGAGGATGTGGAGGTTTTTGTCTTTCTGGCCCATCCTGGCAGATGTAACTGGTCGATATAATTACAATTACTTTATATATAATTACAATGTACAATGGTAAGAATGACTGTGATTTCAATTAGCTTGGTGATGCAATAATTACCCACGTGACTATATAACGTAACGACTTCTAGAGCGGAGGTCAAAGTAATATGAACGTAGAGGAAACCAAAAAATCCAAAAACGATAACAATACTTCTCGGTCGATCTGACTTCAAAGCTGCTGCACGATTGTTTATGGTTCATTTACGCTTTAAGTTTATGTATTTGTGAAAAAAAACAAAAAGAGACAAAATTGAAATTACACTTTTCGAAAAATAACAACAAAAAACTGGTTTTCGTACTAAGATTTCCAAAATACAATATATTTTAACAGATATAAATACGTAGTACATGACTGATACCATATAGTTTCAGAATAAAGTAGTCCTGATACCGTATGGTTTCAGTGATATAGTAGTCCTGATACCATGTAGTTTCAGTAAAAAAGTTCTCCTGATATCATGTAGTTTCAGTAATAAAGTCCTGATATCATGTAGTTTCAGTGATATAGTAGTCCTGATACCATGTAGTTTCAGTAATAAAGTCCTGATACCATGTAGTTTCAGTAATAAAGTCCTGATACCATGTAGTTTCAGTAATAAAGTTCTGAT
>NW_013673152.1:7068-14040 GCF_000517525.1 Limulus polyphemus | reverse complement strand
CCATGTAGTTTCAGTAATAAAGTCCTGATACCATGTAGTTTCAGTAATAAAGTCCTGATACCATGTAGTTTCAGTAATAAAGTTCTGATATCATGTAGTTTCAGTAATAAAGTCCTGATACCATGTAGTTTCAGTAATATAGTAGTCCTGATACCATGTAGTCTCAGTAATAAAGTTCTCCTGATATCATGTAGTTTCAATAATAAAGTCCTGATATCATGTAGTTTCAGTGATATAGTAGTCCTGATACCATGTAGTTTCAGTAATAAAGTCCTGATATCATGTAGTTTCAGTGATATAGTAGTCCTGATACCATGTAGTCTCAGTAATAAAGTTCTCCTGATATCATGTAGTTTCAGTAATAAAGTCCTGATACCATGTAGTTTCAGTAATAAAGTCCAATGAGAAACTTCTTTCTCACAGTGACATCATTAATCACAGCCGATGTCTTCTTAAGACGTCAATTAACAGACACGAAGATCAGGTCTGTTAAAGGTAACTTTACACTTTCAGTCAACTGTGTAGAAATAACACAGTTAAAGTAAATATCTCGAGCTGAAGATGTTCTCACAGCTATTTGGATTATTTAGTTTAGTGCTTTAGTTTTCTCTTCACATCATGACGAATGTGGTTTCTCTTTTTTTAAGCAGGAAAATCACATCCTACGTCCCGAATTCAATCATAGTTGGCATGTACAGGTCTCAGTGCCAAGTTTGCCTTATTGGACCTCTGAAGGTTTTATTTTCAGTTTGGGTAAACTATACTTTCCTAGTTTGACGTCATCCGGGCCTGACACAGTTTCTAGTTTCTACTTGACATGTTAGTTTGGTCTTTATTTTTTACAATTTATAAAAGATCTATTTTTTATGGCGGGCTTGTATTTTGGTGTTTAACTAGACGTAGTATGCAGATTAAGTTATGCTGGTAGAGAGATTTCTTTTCATTTCCTCGCCCCGCACGTGAGATCCAAATAGTCTTAACTTTAAAAACTGTCCGGTATTCACAGGGCAACTTAATAATTGGAACATAAGTAACTGTGTTTAATTTAAGCAGAAAGGGCACTTTTCATGCACGCTGACCAATGGGGTCAGAATCCACCAGCCGTCTTTAATGAACATTAAATTCGTGTTTCGCTTTCTTCATTCAGTCAGCCTACTGATTACAGGACTCAGTCTACTAACGACTGACTCATACTTACTGATTACTGTGATTCGGACCGTTAACTATTAACCTAGTCTATAACTGCTTACTTATGTCTACTAGCTACTGACTCAGTCTACTAATACTGACTCGATCTACAATCTACTGATTCAATTTACTAACTACTGACTCAATCTACAATATACTGATTCAGTCTACTAACTACTGATCCAATCTACAATCTACTGACTCAGACTATTGACTCAATCTACAATATACTGATTCAGCCTACTAACTACTGATCCAATCTACAATCTACTAATTTAGTCTACTAACTACTGACTCAGACTACTGACTCAATCTACAATATACTGATTCAGTCTACTAACTACTGACTCAATCTACAATATACTGATTCAATCTACTAACTACTGACTCAGACTATTGACTCAATCTACAATATACTGATTCAATCTACAACATACTGATTCAATCTACTAACTACTGACTCAGACTATTGACTCAATCTACTAACTACTGACTCAGACTATTGACTCAATCTACAATATACTGATTCAGCCTACTAACTACTGATCCAATCTACAATCTACTAATTCAGTCTACTAACTACTGACTCAGACTACTGACTCAATCTACAATATACTGATTCAGTCTACTAACTACTGACTCATGTCTAATAACTGCTGGCTCAGTCTACTAACTACTGACTGATTTTAGAAACATATTACGCTAGAAAAATTACTGGCTACTAACTCAGTCTAATAACTACACACCCAGTTTATAACCTATTGATTCAGTCTACTAACTACTAACTAATAGCTATCTAATCAAAAACACCTTAGGTATGAAAAAAAAGGTGCGGCCAAAAAAGGATTAAGCATGCGACATAAAGGAATGAAATCAAAATTGGCGGCCAAACTGGAAGCTACACTTATAGAATCGATAAGAATTTTACATCAAATATTCATTCATTAGTTAGCCAGGTCGTGTTCTTTGTTTACCTTGAGGCATGATGGTGGGAAAAACAAAATCCGCGGCCCAGCTAACTAATGAATGAATATTTGCTGTAAAATGCTTATCAATGCTATAAGTGTAGCTACCAGTTTGGCCGCCAATTTTGATTTCCTTCCTTTAAGTCGCACACTTAATCCTTTTTTGATTGCACTTTTTTTCACACCTAAGGTGTTTTTTATTGGATATCATGACTTTTTATCAATACACACCAACAAACCAGTCGATAGTAACCAACATGAGCTTTAAAATATATGGTGGTAGTTTTCCTCTCTAAAATAGTGTTAATAACTTCCTTAATAGTAATGCCATGGAATTTAGATTAACGGTTTCTTGTCATCACCCCCATGAAATCGGTACAGCATCATTATTTATGCTAATTGCTTGAGCTAATATCACGTGACACTAAACGCTCTTTAATTACAATAATTTAATAAAATTTGGTACTACTGATACAATTTACTACGCAGTGACTCATCTCTACTGATTTCTGACTCGTCTCTCGACTCTGATCCAGTTTGCTACCTACTAACTCATGACTACTGACTACTGATACAATTTACTTCGTAGTGACTCATCTCTACTCATTTCTTACTTGTCTCTTGACTCTGACTCAGTTTACTACCTACTGACTCATGGCTACTGACTACTGATACAATTTACTTCGTAATGATTCATCTCTACTGATTTCTGACTCATCTCTTGACTCTGACTCAGTTTACTACCTACTGACTCATGGCTACTGACTATTGATACAATTTACTTCGTAATGATTCATCTCTACTGACTTCTGACTCGTCTCTTAGCTCTGACCCAGTTTACTGACTTGTATCTAATAAATCTTATAAAACAACTGAACTTCTAGTTGTTGCTAAGCGTCACGTGCAACGGTGTATAACCATCATTTACAGCACGAGCTCGTGTTTCGAAAGGAGTAGCTTGTGGGAATAAGGGAGTACACGCGCGACTGATTTATCCTTGTTGATACGATTAATTGTATTCTCTAGCGAGAAACAATGTTCTTAATTAACGCTAAGAGCGAAGAACCGTTAATGAATTTCGGGTATGTGCTCCCTATTCACTAAATTTCCTGCGACACATTAAAGCTTTCAGTTTCAGATGTGTTTGTCAACATCACGTTCTTGATATTGTGACAGATCGACACACTAGACAAATTTTCCGCAGTTTGTAATATTTCCTACAAGGTTCAAAGAAGTTTAAACTTTCTTTAGTTTTTACGAGTTCGTATGTTATGCCACAGATAATAACAGTTTTAACCATCACTCTAGTTTCACGTATACATCTATGTTTCTTTCGTTAGAATTTTCACATAAAGCTAAAACAAAAAGGGGCAATCAGCGCATAGCCATCCGTAATTTGGAATTGCAGACCAGAAAGAAGACACCTCGTCAACAGTTCTTGGGTTACTCTCAACTGATCGAACAGTTAGATTTCACTGTCATTCTTATAACCCAACTACGTTCCAAAAGTGCGAAGTGTATTTTTGCGCCAATGAGACGCGAACCATGAACAATCTGATTCACAGTCCGGCCACACTAACCACTGGGCTACGTGCGGCCCATACATCTGTGAGATTATCGCTTAGTGTCTGTAATTTGAAAGTGCATAGTTATGACGTTAACAAATAAGTCAATCTTACATACAGAAACTAATGTTAAGACTAACAAGAGAAACAAGTAAAACACTGGATTTTACACAGCTGAATCGTATCTTTAAAGTTGAAAAGATTTACAGATGGTTTAAAATTACACTCTGTATGAAAGACCTGTGTATGCCAAGGCAGTGGCGACACGGTCTGCATGCTTATAACTTATATATTCGATTCACGGAGACTTTCTAGCTATACGGCAATGCAATGCCACCACTGGTAAACTTATGACTGTAGTTATGTGTCACAGCCCTTTCCGAAAAAGGATGTTTTTATGGCAAGATTGTAAAATGACTTAGAAATAAAAAACACGGCATTTTGAATAAAGAAGCCTTCAATGTTCTTCGTGGAAGTAAAAGAAATAACGAAAGACCAACATTCACACGCGAATGCAATTAATCCCCTCTTGTAAAAGAAAAAGAAAAGAAAGGTACAATTCCCAAATACGTCTGCTTTAATGTATGTGGGTTGTCGCAAGTTATCTTTGTACAAAGTCTCATCTAAATTGGTCGAAATATAGAGGAATGAATAGCAGGACGAAAACTCTAAATCTTTAACCTCTGACCCCTGTGAAGACGCAAGAAAGACACGAATTCCAAATTTTTCTGTGGGTGTTGTCGCGAGGTATCGTTCTGCAAAGTCTCATCTGGATTGATCAAAATATAAAGAATTAAAACTAGAAATTTACGACATTTTTCGAGTTTTTACCGCTGTAAGATCAGAAGAAAGGCACAAATCCCGAATCTTTGTGCCAAGTCTCATGTTGTTTGTTTCTGCTTAAGCACAAAGACATACTGCTGTGCCACTGGGGGCAAAGCAATAAGTGTTTGTTTGTTTTTGTTGTTGTTGCTGTTTGTAGTTAAGCACAAAGTTACACAATGGGCTATCTGTGCTCTGCCCAACACGGGTATCGAAACCCGGATTCTAGCGTTGTAAGTCCGCAGACATACCGCTGTGCCACTGGGGGGGGGCGCCAAGTCTCATTTGGAATGAGAAAAATATGAGAGAATGCAGGCAAAAATATGCCTGTTTGTAATATTTGACCTTTGACCCCTAAACTCGGAGCAGGGGCCTATTTTAAACAAATTAAAGAGGTATTTGGGTGTATTGGACGAAGGTAACTGCCCTCCAAGTATCAAGACGATAGGCCTAAAACTAAAGGAGCGACAGACAATTTTACTAAGGTAGTCGTTGGAGAAAAGAAGAAAGCAACATAGGAAATATAATATTTCTCCCTCCCTGTGGGAAGGCATAAAAAAAACGCATAGTTGAGCATTTAAAAGAACTCCCTTGACCCTAAAAGTTTTGGCGATGAAGTAGGACATATTTCAAAGAACCATTAACAAGACACTAAACGTGCCATTAAACGTCAACTAAACAATGGTTTTAACTGTGCATCAATCTTAACGTCGTGTGTTATTTATTTTAACATTATACACACGTGCCAAGAAAATAACAAATACAAAAAGCATTGCGGAACCAGGATGTTGGGTTAAAATCTGTACATACATTAGAGACGCGTAGTTATACACGCGGTGAAAGTTACATTGGTTTAGTTTATTTATGAATTTCGCGCAAAGCTACCAGAGGGCTATCTGCGCTAGCCGTCCCCTAATTTGGCAGTGTAAGACTAGAGGGAAGGCAGCTAGTCATCACCACCCACCGCCAACTCTTGGGCTACTCTTTTACCAACGAATAGTGGGATTGACCGTCACATTAGTTGTTTACCTTGAGGCATGATGGTGGGAAAAACAAAATCCGCGGCTCAGCTAACTAATGAATGAATATTTGATGTAAAATTCTTATCAATGCTATAAGTATAGCTACGAGTTTGGTCGCCAATTTTGATTTCCTTCTTTTAAGCCGCACACTCAATCTTTTTTGACCGCACCTTTTTTCACACCTAAGGTGTTTTTTTATTAGATATCATGACTTTTTTGTCAATACACACCAACAAATCAGTCGATGGTAACCAGCATAAGCTTTGAAATATATATAGTGGTAGTTTTCCTCTGTAAAATAGTGTTAATAACTTCCCTTATAGTCACATTATAACGCCCGCACGGCTGAGAGGGCGGGCATGTTTCGTGGGATGGGGATTCGAACCCGCGACCCTCAGATTGCGAGTCGAGTACTCTAACCACCTGGCCATGCCGAGCCAGTTACATTGCTAAAAACACGGTTTGTAACTAGAGACATCAAACGACAATTTATCATCAATCAAGTCTATATAGGTGAAGTTTAATCAAACACTTGAAAAAAAAAATGATGAGGGAATTTTGATATTTGGCAAAAAAAAAAAAAAAATCCGAGTCGGTGTCAAATTTTGAAATCCGGGCACTGATGAGAAACCGGTTTTTATCTGACCTTACCAGCTGGCATACCAGTTTCTTTTGGTGTTATCTGAAGTGATTTTATTATTGAAAAATCTGTGTTGGTGTGTTTAAGATATTTTGCTTGTTAGTTTTAGTGCAAAGCTCTACACGATGGGATAATGCGTCGTGTCTGTTGCAGGGATAGAACCTCGGATTCTAACGTCAAATGTTTTGAGTAAAAGTTTGTGTTATTCTTTTTATATCGACAGCTCTATGTGCTAAAAATGATATACAAATGTTAGCGCGTGAAAATTATAAATTATCATCGATAACAAGAAATATACCAAACAATTTCACGTAGGTTTGTCTGAGTGAAACGCAAATAAAGGCTAAAACTTCACAGATTACGAAATTTCATAACCAAAATTCAATACTTCACAACTAATAATCTTGTTAATGTAATGTTACATAACTAATAATCTTGTTAATGTAATGTTACAAAACTAATAATCTTGTTAATGTAATGTTTCATAACTAGTAATCTTGTTAATGTAATGTTTCATAACTAGTAATCTTGTTAATGTAATGTTTCATAACTAATAATCTTGTTAATGTAATGTTTCACAACTAATAATCTTGTTAATGTAATGTTACATAACTAATCATCTTGTTAATGTAATGTTTCTAGTAGTTTCAGAATTTTGACATTAAACTAGACTAACTTGACTAGATTCATAGGGGGCGCGCGAGTCTTTTGTTTGGGTAGGCTGTTCTGTCATATATATACTGTATAATATTTTTGAGTTGGTGAGAATA
>NW_013673152.1:0-6068 GCF_000517525.1 Limulus polyphemus | reverse complement strand
AATCCCGTTATTTTGACTGGGGTATTTCATAACGGACACGATGTGCAAGTAAAGGTCTTTAAACCTTGTTTGTTTCCCCATTGCCTCAGCTGCCTCCTTCCATGACCCGAGATAAAAAGGAAAGCCGGCTGTTGGGAAGTAAACAACCACCATGAGAGGGAATAGAGATGATTAAATCCCGCCAGTATTTCTTTCTCATGTCCATCTTGATGTACCATCTGCTTACTCGTGCCACAGTATGCCCAGTCTTGTGCTGTATTAATATTTACACGAGTGTTAAGGGTTTTTTCGATCTCTCAGTTATTCGCGATCAGAGACAACGCCGTTGACTTCAAATTTTGCTGATTTCATTTGTCAACATGATTAAAACTTCTTACTTATCCGTTGTCCAATATTGAATTCAGAATTTCCTACCACAAAAACAGTAAGAGGGTCCCGACCTTTTCAAGCCGATTGCTGAAAGATACACAAACCAGAGCTGAGCACTGCGCCATTGAAAGTGTGGTAGCTTAGTTGGTTCAAACCAAAGCTGAGAACTGCATAATTTAAAGTGTGGTAGCTTAGTTGGTTCAAACCAAAGCCGAGAACTGCATAATTTAAAGTGTGGTAGCTTAGTTGGTTCAAACCAAAGCCTCAACAGAAATATCGGAGTTAATCACAGTATGTTGTGATGACGTTAAAAACTGTACACTACTTGAAGTTGAAGCGTGGGGGAAAGAATGTGTACTTATTTACTTCACTCAGAGACACTACAGCCTCGATGAAAAGCACACCTACAGTTAAGAAGAGTAATGATAGAGGTAGAGAACGTTACTGGAAATAATTAGTATTCTAATATTGTAACTCTACAAAAGTATAACAAGCTCATAATGTTTGAACATACGTACGTAAAGACAGCCAGCAAAAAGTTTATTTTTGATAGTATAAACACTGCGCTTTTAGGCCAACCCAGATTTCTACGATCAACATGATTTTAACCGCCTTCAGCTCAGAAATGATCAGTCTTAGACCAATAACAAGGAAAAAACGGACGTCACATTTGCCCGTTTAGCTGCCGTACCCTACTGACTGGGACACGTGTGTAAAACGCCCCATGTTGGTAGCGCCACAGGAAGCTCTCCATCTCGTGATTCCTTTGTAACTAAGGTAACAGTTATACACACTTATCACGCTACGTCTGTGGCATATGACAACGTAGTGAGAGCGTTGCATTACTAACATGACGAAATATGTCTCGACACGTACAAGGGTAAAAAATCTCGTGGGGTGAAATCTGGTAAACCCCCGCCCCCATAAGCTAAGCAAGCGCTTTTGCTATCCGAATTAAAGGTTCAATTCCATTTACTGCTCGTAAGTCACTGTAACCCCCTAATTACTGCTAATAGGACACTAACTCCCCACTTACTGCTATTACGTCACTGTAACCCACTAATTACTCCTAATGACGCACTGAAACTTTCTAGTTAGTTATAATAAGGTAATGTAACCCCCTAGTTACGGTTACTAAGGCACTTTAACTCCCTAATTACTGTTAATAGTGCACTTTTTAACAACTCAACCAAGTTGGTTACTGCAGCTTTAACCAACTAAGCTACCACACTTTAAATTATGCAGTTCTCAACTTTGGTTTGAACCAACTAAGCTACCACACTTTAAATTATGCAGTTCTCAACTTTGGTTTGAACCAACTAAGCTACCACACTTTAAATTATGCAGTTCTCAGCTTTGGTTTGAACCAACTAAGCTACCACACTTTAAATTATGCAGTTCTTATTTATGCTCGTGATAATAAAATCCAACGATTCGATCACACAAGATAGGCTGAAACTAGCTACACACGGCCCTCGTGTGTTACTTCAAAATTACGAACTGCTACACACAGCCCTCGTGTGTTACTTCACAATTACGAACTGCTCCACACAGCCCTCGTGTAGCTTGAAGAAGTTCGAAACTTTCGTAAAACTTAAAATTCACAACTCTTAATAAGAATACGGACACTGTCACAAAGCTCCCTCCAATGTTGAGTCTTTATTTTTTAATACCATCATATTTCCTAGCGCATGTTTAGTTTCCAATGACGTCATATTTCCTTGTATAAGTTAATACTTTTCGAAAAAAACAACAACAAACAAACGTAATACGTTAGCGTTTCAAAATCCCAACCCCAAATTAACCAAATTTCATTTTTTGGGCCAATTTTATAACACGTTTTGTTCAACGCTCCACAGCAAAATCGATAACGGTCAGAGTGTGTGAGCGGTCACTTTAGTTCAGGCCAAAGGTCAATCTTAGGGTATTATTCAACATTCAGATACAAATACCTAACGGCGGTCGAATGTATAAGAAAATAAGATATAGGTGATCAAAAACGTGGAAGGATTCCAGTTTTAAAGGTATTTTTTGTTTTTTCTTCTGTGATTAATTAAGTCCTGGATACACAATCAATTTGGTGGGTGAAAAGTTTAGAAAAAAACGTGCTTAAAAACACAATGGGGGTCCATATGGACCTCATCGGTAACTCCAAAATATTGATTGTTCAATTAGCTAACTTCTAATATCACGAGAAATAGAGAAAAATGGTTATAGGTATCAACCATAAAATAATGAAATAAAATTAAAATTATCATGGCGTGTCAGAGTAATCTTGAGGTGTGAGATGAGAGAGGTAATAATTTGTTAATATAAAATTTCGAATATTACCTCACCAAATTTGTAATTCAAGAGTGAGTATAACAGTCACGAGATAAGTATTTACTACATTTCTTGCGTGAATCTAAGGCGTGGGCAGTAAATACTACCATCAAACACTCATTATATTCAGGTCTCGAAGTTACCTCAACCTCAAAGAGAGTAATTACTCGAAACATTAGCACCGGATTACTTCAATTTTAGCCTCCCTCCCTCCATAGTTTGCCAACGATAAGTTTATTAACTTACAACGCTAAAAATCGGGGTTCGATTTCCCGCGGTGGAAAGAGTGTACATAACTAATGTTGTAGAGCTTTGCAGTAAGAAAACAACTTCAAGTTGAATAAAAAACAATCAAATAATATATTAAGTGTAACGCAGATGACTTAACATCCCCCCTTCCCTCCTGATTAGAACACAAACTTAAGCACACTCATATTTTAAATAATTAAAACAAGTTGTTTCGGTCATACGTGACAAAGAGCGACTTGAGAGATGCAACGAAAATGAATAAAAACTTTCGTAACGAACGCATGCGCATACGACTAGTACCGAGGAGGGCGCTGAGCAGCTGCTATCATACGGGGAGAACCTTATTCAAAAGTAGGGTGTTTGCTCGCCCTTCGGCAGATGTGCCTAGTATTTCTTCTAGCCCTTAGGTGAACCTTCTAGTTTTACGGTCTGTCTTGCCTCGCGTATCGTCATTGCTCGAGTTTGGCAGTTAGGCTAAGTTTTCACGAGCTTACAACCACGCGAGGATTCCAGAAGGATTCAGCAAAAATTATTTAGGGGTTTATAAGAGCAAGAAATTAGTACAACTTAATGTAATGATTTTAATTAATCAGGTAAGTTTTTATGTAGAACAATAAAATCAAATCATTCAACTTCAACAGTCTGGCAATGTATTTAACTAAAACGCTGGCAAGTGTCTGCATACTCTTCCAAGTCATTTCTTGTTCTTCAAACACTCAAATGCCAACTGACCTGACAAGTCTCACCGACGTCTTAACACAACTACAATCGGAAGTAGAGACTTTGTGCGAGTCGCGCCATCAAGACCAAATTATCATTAAAAGATTAGAGGAACGTGTAGGTCAACTAGATATCTCCGAAACTTCGCCCCTGACTACCTCTTCAATTCTAAATTTTGAGTCCTCAAATCCCGAAATATTGGAAGCTCCCACAAAACCATCCGTTACGTTATCAAATGGTCGATTTAATGAAAAACGCAGGCTTTTTCAACAGCGCCGTGTTATGCCTAGTCACAGACGTGAGACAGTGCGTAACCTCGAAAGAGAACATCGAGTTTTCAGGAAGTTAGAAGGTCAGTTGCGACAGCTTCAACAAGACCTGGCAGACGTGGTCGCGGTCAAAGAGAGAGAAGTTGGAGTCACAGAAGAAGCCGGAGATTTGAGGCTGGAGACAGAACTTCTGCGGACAGAGATTCGCCGACTCCAGCAAGATTTGGAGAGTTTGCGAGCCGACAGAGAACAGGACCGGGCTCCCCTCCGAGTGAACCAAGAAACTAACAAGTGGCTGCAGAAGACCGTAGAACAGCTCCGGGCAGAGATGAGAGAGCTGGCCGCGTCTCTTAATATCTCTGTGTCGTTCAGTCGTTGGCAGACATTCGAAACAACCGTGGCACTACTCAGATCCGATTATGACGCTCTTCAAAAAAAAACGGAATCTCTTCAAACTGTCCACGAGAAGAATACAGCGTCCGTAGAGCAACTCCAGACGGAGATCGCAGATCTGAGAAGTTACACCCAGAAACTTTCGGAAAAATATCAACATCTTTCCGATGAGGTAAGTTCTTCGAGTTTTTACAATTTTATTGAAAAGCATTTTTACTTATTTTTAAGATGTATCAGCATACCATACAAATGCACCTACTTAGTCATGCACAGTGCAGATCAAACTTTAATAACCCGAAGACCCCTTTTAATTGAAAAAATAAAATAAAATTCGCGGACCCCAAACCTATCGGTGATTTTTGTTTTGTACTATTAATGATAATGATCGTGTATACGAAAAACTGTATTCCAAAATTACGTGTTTTAATTCGTGTTGATTTAGTTTTACTAAAAAATGCTTTTTTTTTAATCATATTTTTTCATGAACTTTCGGACATGACTCGCGGCCTCCAGTTTGGGAAATGCTGTTGTTGAAGTTACTTTATAAACGTTAAACACATCCTGGCAAAAAAACAAACAAACATGAACCATTTTACACCAACAAAAGTAAAGAAACCCCGTTCCTTTAATAACTGAACCGGGCGTGGCCAGGGACGTGTCCGGACTTTTGAATCTCAAGGGTGCATGGTTCGCGTCCCATTGTCGAACAAAAGTCAGTTTATTCAACCTTTACCCCTAACCCTAGTGGAATTAATTACAACCTTTACCCCTAACCCTAGTGGAATTAATTACAACCTTTACTAATTAATTCCACTAGGGTTAGGAGTGCTCTTTGGGTCGTGAGTTCAAATCTTTTCACTGAACGTGATCGCTCTTTCAGCCCTTGGTACGTTATAATGTGCTGGTTAATCCTACTATTTGCATAGGCTGGCACAAGAGTTGGCGGTGGGTGGTGTTCTCTAGGTTTAAATTAAGGTCTTCTGTCACAGGTAGACCTCGCGAAGTTCAATAGATAAATTAATCCTTATAATTACTGCTAAGATCTTGTATGTATGTCCATATGGATTGATTTCAGGTAATTGTTCTTGACAGTGAATGTTGTAACATTAAACGGCTCAACTCACTATGATGCAGAACGTGGACACCGCCCCCCAGTGGCACAGCGGCACGTCTGCGGACTTACAACGATAGAATCCGGGTTACGATACCCGTGGTGGGCAGTGCACAGATAGCCCATTGTGTAGCTTTGTGCTTAATTACAAACAAACAAACAAACGTGGACACCCAGGGGTAGTGAATGGAATATGAAGAAGTCTCTGATTTGGAGATTAACGACTTCGAAATTCTTCACATTTTCACTTCGGATATTTGTGCAAGGCTAGAGGAAAGGCAAATCGTGAGCAGTACCCACCGCCAACTCCTGGGCTACTCTTGTCTGACCGAATAGTGGAACTGGACCGTTACTCTTATAACGCACCCACGAACGAAGGCCTCACAGGTCCATAGTTCTGCACGCTAACCACATTTTCAATTGACTGGTTGTTGAAAAACCAAAAGGCTGAAAGGTTAACAAGGTCTTATTGCCACATGAGATTTTTATCTTAAACATTTCGAAATAATTGACCTTTCAACCCGGTCAAACTAGTATTGTCAGACCAGTTCTACGGAGGCAGCGCGTATAAGAGCCTCGGGAAGGCTTAGCCCCCCCTAATTGGTGAATAGAGATAGTTCATATCTGATCGCCCT
>NW_013673151.1:36750-40003 GCF_000517525.1 Limulus polyphemus | reverse complement strand
TACTTATAGCAAAGCCACATCGGGCTATCTTCTGTGTCCCTGATTCTAGAGTTTTAAATACGTAGACTTAACCCTGTCCCACCAGAGGGTTAGAATCGTCTTCGATAACCATAAGATAATGCTGTTAAGCAGGAAAGACGAAATATTATCAGTTAGCTTAAAATAAAATCTGTATGTTCCAAAACCACTTGTAATAAATCTTAAGCCATGTATGGCGTAAATAATATTTTCTAATAAACTTATAATTTATGTACTGAATGCCAAATCCCGAATGGGATTTAGCTGGTGAAAGACCTTTTTTTTTGTTTCATTTTGCCAGACGGGTTCCCCAAGTCACGTATTTTTATCCCTGGTGTGCACCGGTGGGTCAGCGGTAAGTTTCCGGACTAGCAGTACTAAAATCCGAGGTTCGATTCTCGCGGAGAAAATCCGCACGTATTCATGAAAATAATTATAGTTGGAAAACACCAAACTTTATATATAGAATTAACAGGATATAACAAATTCTTCCCCCAGGTGGCTCAGCGGCAAGTCTGAGGGTTTTAATACTGTTTGGAATTTGACATTTCTTTGCAACAATGGGAACATGACTGAAGTAATTGGATAGATAAAAGATATAAACAAATTGAATAAGGAAAAAAAAACTGATAGAAAAATCGATAAAAGCTGAAGTTATATTCTACTCCATAAAGAGTTGAAACGTTGTTATTAAGAGACTAGAGTCACTGTTTGCCAGGATAACAGTTGAAACGTTGTTATTAAGAGACTGGGGTCACTGTTTGCCAGGATAGCAGTTAAAACGTTGTTATTAAGAGTCTAGAGTCACTGTTTGCCAGGATAACAGTTGAAACGTTGTTATTAAGAGACTGGGGTCACTGTTTGCCAGGATAACAGTTGAAACGTTGTTATTAAGAGACTGGGGTCACTGTTTGCCAGGATAACAGTTGAAACATTGTTATTAAGAGACTGAGGTCACTGTTTGCCAGGATAACAGTTAAAACGTTGTTATTAAGAGACTGGGGTCACTGTTTGCCAGGATAGCAGTTAAAACGTTGTTATTATAAGAGACTGAAGTCACTGTTTGCCAGGATAACAGTTGAAACGTTGTTATTAAGAGACTGGGGTCACTGTTTGTCAGGATAGCAGTTAAAATGTTGTTATTAAGAGTCTAGTCACTGTTTGCCAGGATAACAGTTGAAACGTTGTTATTAAGAGGTTGGGGGTCATTGTTTGCTATTGTTAATATATATATCTTTATATTTGGATATCAGGTGAGGGGTTTTAGAGAGTGTCATCTTGTGTGCCTGTTTATGAATCAGTCAAGTTTTAATCCTAAGATCGTTCTGCTGATGGACTTCCTCAAGTCTCAATTTTGATTAATTATGAACAAATGCGGACTTACTGGACGTCAAAGAGGCTCACTCTGATGTTTACAGGGCATCCCACCCACATCAGGACCACCATCCCTAAACAATAAGCAAAGGCCGCTAGGGTGATCCATGCAGCCACAATCCGAGCACTTGGTTTAAATCTCCTCATCAACGTCCCGCTGAAGAAGATTCCCACACCCATCACTAGGATACCAGCCATCCCTGAAAAGAAGATGATAAAACTGTGTTTGATTCTGAAGACAACTTTAAAATACTCGTTTACATATAATAAGATAAATTATTTATGACATAATTAAATTTTAGTTATTAATTTATTTCGTGCTTTTATACAAGCTGAACAAAAAAATCTTCTGTTACTTTTTCCAAGCTGTAAATGTTCATGTTTTTACAGGAGATACTAAAACAGTTTGATGAAATTTTCCTTAAATACAGTTATTATCGAAAAGCAGACAAATTTATATTGAAAGACACTTTTCAACAAACAACGTAGATAATTCTGTGCTCACTTATATTCATACATCTACACATATGGACAACAAGGGACCTGTTGATTCATCTAGGCCACTAAATGAAACTTTAGAACAACAATAAAAAACCCTCAAAGCCAGCCTTTATCTTTCAAATATCTATGAAGCTTTACCTTAAATTCCTATAAATTAACTACATTCATTATATCTCAATGCAATCTGTTCCAGAAGCCAACCACCCTGTTGTAAAAATAAAGCTGTCTTCGCTGAAGATGACTCCTACCCTGCCAAAATTTATACTTGTGTTTCCTTGTCCTACCTATATCACCATGAAATATAAAACATGTGGTGCACAACTCTATCAGTTCTATTATCATCATGAAATATAAAACAGATGGTGCACAACTCTATCAGTTCTATTATCACCATGAAATAGAACAGATGGTGCACAACTCTATCAGTTCTATTATCATCATGAAATATAAAACAGATGGTGCACAACTCTATCAGTTCTATTATCACCATGAAATAGAACAGATGGTGCACAACTCTATCAGTTCTATTATCACCATGAAATACAAAACAGATGGTGCACAACTCTATCAGTTCTATTATCATCATGAAATGTAAAACAGATGGTGCACAACTCTATCAGTTCTCTTATCATCATGAAATATAAAACAGATGGTGCACAACTCTATCAGTTCTCTTATCACCATGAAATATAAAACAGATGGTGCACATCTCTATCAGATCCCCTTTAAGAATCTTAAGCACCTCAATCAGATCCCTTCTAACGAGATTATCTGCTGGTTGTGAGCTCAAATCCTCGTCACTGAACCTACTCACCTTTTCAGCCGTGGGGAAATTATAATGTGACGGTCAATCCTCCTATTCATTGGTGAAAAAGTAGCCCAAGAATTGGCAGCGGGTGGTGTTGACTAGGTGCCTTCATTCTAGTCTATCACTACTAAATCAGGGACGGCTAACACAGATATCCCTCGAGTAGCTGTGCTCGAGGTTCAAAACAAACTAAACCTAACGAGACTTGTATAACGGCCAAACACATTCCCCATCAACTCAGAAGAGTCACAGGCCTGATGAACATGCATTAAATACTACTTCCATGAGAACAATGCAGCTGTCCATTTCACTACCAGCACAACCTAAGTCATTCCCCATCAACACCCTCTACTCAGAAGAGTAACAGGCCTGATGAACATGCATTAAATACCACTTCCATGAGAACAATGCAGCTGTCCATTTTACTACCAGCACAACGTAAGTCATTCCCCATCAACACCCTCTACTCAGAAGAGTCACAGGCCTGATGAACATGCATTAAATACCACTTCCATGAGAACAATGCAGCTGTCCATTTTACTACCAGCACAA
>NW_013673151.1:31666-36068 GCF_000517525.1 Limulus polyphemus | reverse complement strand
AGCGCCTTCGAGGATGCGTCGGGTGGGATAAAGCACTAGGGCTAAACATTTTGGGTGGGGGAGGAGGCCGTCTGTCGGTCCTTTTCAGGGCTAGTAGGAGGACTGTGGTCCAATTCTCAGAATTTTGCTGTGGGGGAAACGGGAGTACCCCGAGAAACCTACTTCTCACCTATTATAAGAAGCTGAACTTTATTTACTATGGCTGGAATACAACTTGCAGTAGGTCTCTTTTTCGATGGTCTTGATTTCCTAAGTTGATCCATATTTCTTGTTTTCTAATACCGTTAAGTACAAGGGATATCCCCATCTTGGAAATTCAAAAATCCCATATCTGGATGATCGTAATGTAAGAATATTTTGTGTTGGAAAGGGTTGTTACATAATCTTCCCAAAAACGATACATTTTCTTTGCCATTACACTATCTAGGAAACACCAAACTATCAAAATGTAATTCTGATACATTCCGTTCCACCACAACGTTATATTGGCTGTTTTTGTTGAATGATTTGGTGACTTGCATGTTTCAGATCGTTTCAGTATAACGTACTCAAATCTGTACGTTTAGACATTTTCTCTGTATAGTGATTGAAAATATCTTCAGCCACGTAGCGGGAAGTTCCTGAAGCTGCTGTAGGCTACAGGATTGTTAACGATTTCGAAGAGTTACTGTTATATATATATATATAAATAATTAAAAATCAAAAGTTCACACGAGAACATTTGTTACTATTTTCTTCTGCGTAAGTACACTTAGATTAATACTTCTCTAACGGTTGCTCAAACTAACTGCAGATAATATTACTATGGCGTCTCTATTAGCCTAATATTACTCAGTCTTCCTTTAGGGTAACTATAGATAACAATGTTATGTCCTCTCAAGTCATCAGACATTACTACACTCGATGTGTTCCTACAGGGGAACTGTAGATAACAGTGTTATGTCCCCTCTAGTCGTCAGACATCAATATACTCGATGTCTTTCCATAGGGTAACTGTATATAACAGTGTTATGTCCTCTCTAGTCGTCAGACATTACTACACTCGATGTCTTTCTATAGGGTAACTGTAGATAACAGTGTTATGTCCCCTCTAGTCATCAGACATTACTACACTCGATGTCTTCATATAGGATTACTGTATATAACAGTGTTATGTCCTCTCTAGTCGTCAGACATTACTACACTTGATGTCTTTCTATAGGGTAACTGTAGATAACAGTGTTATGTCCCCTCTAGTCATCAGACATTACTACACTCGATGTCTTCCTGTAGGATTACTGTATATAACAGTGTTATGTCCTTTCTAGTCGTCAGACATTACTACTCTCGATGTCTTCCTGTAGGATTACTGTATATAACAGTGTTATGTCCTTTCTAGTCGTCAGACATTACTACACTCGATGTCTTTCTATAGGGTAACTGTAGATAACAGTGTTATGTCCCCTCTAGTCGTCAGACATTACTACACTCGATGTCTTCCTGTAGGATTACTGTATATAACAGTGTTATGTCCCCTCTAGTCGTCAGACATTACTACACTCGATGTCTTCATATAGGATTACTGTATATAACAGTGTTATGTCCTCTCAAGTCATCAGACATTACTACACTCGATGTCTTCCTGTAGGATTACTGTATATAACAGTGATATGTCCTCTCTAGTCGTCAGACATTACTACACTCGATGTCTTCATATAGGATTACTGTATATAACAGTGTTATGTCCTCTCTAGTCGTCAGACATTACTACACTCGATGTCTTTCTATGGAATCACTTGGAAAGTCATGTACGATGAGCGTTATGATTTATAATCAATATTTCATGTCCATCCGGGTGGTTGTATATATTGTTTTAGTATGTTGTAGTAGACTCTCAAACTCCTTTTAAAATTCTTCTCCCCCTCTCCCCTAGAAAAAACGTGTAATTAGACTATGCATTGCCTCCAGATTTTTGAGACTTAACTTTCTAACTTCAAGTTGTAACAAATGAGAAACTTCAACGGCTGGAATACAATTCAAACCGCAATGTTTTACCATCTGCTATTACTGTGTGATGAATAGAAAGTCAGAGATTTATATCAAATATTCTTTATTGTATAACAGAGTTTTTACTTACATGTCGATGCATTGTTTTTCTTTACGTTGTGTTCTCCTAGTAATGCCTTTTCTTGTTCATTGTTGTTACATATGGTTCCATTCAACTGACCATTTAGTTGCATAAGCGCTACCTGGCGCTGTGCAGAGAAGTAGGACTTGGGTAGTTTGCGAGGGAAGGAAGCCATTGGGAAAACTGAGAGAAATAATGTTCCACCAACCATACATAGGCCTAACCACCAGGCTCCAATCCACTGTGGGTCGTCTGGTGTAAGATGCTTAGCAGTTTCTGCAATATGATAAAGTAAAAATAAAAATAGCATTGTGATACTCCCTCTAGTGGTGAATATCTACGATTGTCAATAACATTTGTAATACTCTCTCTAGTGGTGAATATCTATGCTGTTCAATAACATTTGTAATACTCCCTCTAGTGGTAAATATCTACGATGTTCAATAACATTTGTAATACTCCCTCTAGTGGTAAATATATACCATGTTCAATAACTTTTGTAATACTCCCTCTAGTGGTAAATATCTACAATGTTCAATAACATTTGTAATACTCCCTCTAGTGGTAAATATATACCATGTTCAATAACATTTGTAATACTCCATCTAGCATTGAATATCTATTATGATTATTAGCACTTGCAAAATTCCTTCTAGCGGCTCCCCAGTGGCACAGCGGTATGTCTGCGGACTTACAACGCTAGAATCTGGGTTTCGATGCTCGTGGTGGGCAGAGCACAGATAGCCCATTGTGTAGCTTTGTGCTTAATTATAAACAAACAAACCTTCAAGTGGATAATAGTGTAATATTTAATAGTATTTGTGATACTCCATCTAGTGGTGAATATATATAATAGTTAATAACATTTGTGATACTCCATCTAGTGGTGAATATATAATAATTAATAGCATTTGTGATACTCCATCTGGTGGTGAATATATATAATAGTTAATAACATTTGTGATACTCCATCTAGTGGTGAATATATATAATAGTTAATAACATTTGTGATACTCCATCTAGTGGTGAATATATATAATAGTTAATAACATTTGTGATACTCCATCTAGTGGTGAATATATGTAATAGTTAATAACATTTGTGATACTCCATCTAGTGGTGAATATATATAATAGTTAATAACATTTGTGATACTCCATCTAGTGGTGAATATATATATAATAGTTAATAACATTTGTGATACTCCATCTAGTGGTGAATATATATAATAGTTAATAACATTTGTGATACTCCATCTAGTGGTGAATATATATAATAGTTAATAACATTTGCGATACTCCCTCTAGTGGTAATTATATATCATTTTAACAGCATTTCTAATACTCCATCTAGCATTGAATATATGTATAATATTTTAGAGCACTTGCATTAACACCTTTAACAGTTAATATCCTACAAATCTAGTATTGTTTTACCTACTCTTGAGATATGGGAAGATTTATGAGCTATTTCGATTTACAGTCTAACACATACAGAAACATATAAACAAGTTGTTTTGTAACAAACTGATGTTTTTCAGAGAGTTTTTAGCATAGTTAATTACTTCTAATGAGATATAATGAAACTTACCAAATGGAAAATTGACATATACTCCAATGCAAAAGGATCCCAAAAGGAAACCGAAGACTGGACCAAATATCCTGACACCGATTGTGATAGCTGAATAACAAGGAAGACAAAACTGTATCTACATTATCCAGCTTCAATAACTGTTTATTTACTGTATCTACCTTGTACAGTTTCAATAACTGTTTATTTACTGTATCTACCTTGTACAGCTTCAATAACTCTTTATTTACTGTATCTACCTTGTACAGTTTCAATAACTGTTTATTTACTGTATCTACCTTGTACAGTTTCAATAACTGTTTATTTACTGTATCTACCTTGTAGAGCTTCAATAACGGTTTTTTAATCCGTCTACGTCGTCTTGATTCAGTCATTGTTTATTTACTCCGTCTACATTGTCTAGATTCAGTCATTGTTTATTTACTCTGTCTACATTGTCTTGATTCAGTCATTGTTTATTTACTCCGTCTACATTGTCTAGATTCAGTCATTGTTTATTTACTCCGTCTACATTGTCTAGATTCAGTCATTGTTTATTTACTCCGTCTACATTGTCTTGAATCAGTCATTGTTTATTTACTCTGTCTACATTGACTTGATTCAGTCATTGTTTATTTACTCCGTCTACATTGTCTTGATTCAGTCATTGTTTATTTACTCCGTCTACATTGTCTTGATTCAGTTATTGTTTATTTACTCCGTCTA